>NC_142627.1:25780000-26080000 GCF_059453375.1 Lepisosteus platostomus | reverse complement strand
TGACCAACAGTACAGAAAATATACAGATATGCACCAAACATACTGACTTTCACAAGGCCAAGCAGGCCGAACTAAAAAACACAGCCCTGTGTGGGGAATTCCGTTAATATTCTGTTAAATAACCTCTGCATTACAGAGTCATTTTTAACCTTCTTTTTTAGTACTTTGGGAAAATAACTTCCTGTCACTGCGATACTTTAACCTAGTTAAATTAATATGCTTTACCCACTAAAGATCGGCAGCCACCCAACTAAGGGCTTCTATGTGAAGCTGTCAAAGGTCTCAAAACATTTGATCGGTTTGAGTGTTGAAGTAAATCTTTGGCACTATTTTTTAAAAACAATTCCCCCACATTAACCTAACAAATAATCAACAGAATAATGATGAGTCATTTAATGCATTTTGGAGTGCATACCTAGCTCTGATTGTAGTAAAACTGAAATCCAGGAAGCAGCAGCTGTTCTTAGAAGCAGCCAGTACATCATATCAGTTGCTCCAATTTAATTCTATTCTACTAGGGGCAGGAAATTAACATTTCTCAACTGTTTCACTGCACTATAGAACCACATGCCAAAACACAGATTAGTTGAATTGTGGCTTCCATGGTCTCTCAGTGCTACCTGGATCAAAGGTGGCCGACTGATTTATTATTCATATTTAACAAAATCAAGCGAAAGCCAATAATTTATTTGGAAATAATGAGAAAAGGTCCATTCTTCCCTTTGCATTGGAGATTCCAGTGTGAGCCGCCCATGGTGGTAAAAGGGTAGAGTCTGAGGGCAATACTCTGAAGCTCATGGCAATCATGTCAAATATATATATATTAAATTAATCAACATTACTTTACTGATGTCATCTTTCATCCAGAAGAATAAAAAAAATACTCTATTCCAGTGCAAATGCTATAGTATAGTGATGACGTTTAAGATACAATATTAATTATCAAGTTTGTCTGGAGACTTAGCAACCAAGAACCTTGTTACAGATGAAGCTTTATAATATTTCTGTAATAGCCAGTCTTTTTAAAGAAATTGACGTATTTTTAGTTTTCTCTTCCAGATGTCCTTAAACGCATAGATCATTCCCTCTCTGTGGAAGAAATCTATCATTATTCCTGTTCCTAAAACTGCCAAGCCTAGTGGCCTTAAAAGCTACAGGTCGGTTGCCCTCACATCTCTCCCAATGAAAACTCTTGAGAGAATAGTGAAGCAACACATCACAAAGATCGACCCCCTGCGGTTTGCTTACAGGGAAAAGAGGGGAGTAAACGATGCAATACACACATTGTTTAATCTGGTCTATCAACATCTGGACCAACCAAGGACCTTTGTAAGGTGAAAAACCAACAGATCAGGAAATCTTTCATCCCCACTGCAATCCCACTCTTAAACAATGCAAAGTAACTGCCTTGTCTCTTGTTTCTTTCTTCTGTAACACTGCTGTATTCTCTTCCCTTTTTTATAATGTGTATTGTCATTTTGTTGTGTTTGACTGTGCCTAAAACAAATTTCCCCTAGTGGACAATAAAGCTTGAAATTGATAATAAAGCTGGAAAGCTTGAAATCTGACTACCCAGTACAGCTTTCCTAGTCATGACTGGAGCCAGATATCTCCAGTGCCAGATGGGAGGGGAAATTAAGTGCTCGTGCTCATCACGATCATCACTTAAGAAGTAACACTGTTTACAAGTTTACCCTTCTTTTATAACACAGTTTCAGCAATAGACTGAAAAACACTGTCAATAAAGAACTGAAACAACATCTTAACAGAAAGCTGCTAACATTTCTTTTGGTTTGAGTACATAGTTACAAATCCTGACACACAACGTAATAGTCATATTAGTACTGTATTAAACAGCATTAAGAAAGAGCCGATATATAACTCTCTATAGCACTGCCTAAGGAATTCAAAGTATACATAACAATCAAGTAATAGGTTTATTCGATTCTGATAAGAGAAGAGAGAAAACACAATGTTTCTGGAGCCTTCTTCAGGTGTGAATCACTACACCCACCTGAACCACTACATAACAACCAGATAGGTAATAATGTAAGGCATCAAGACACACAGTATGATCCACATTCAAGAAGCTAGTGCTAGATAATGGGATCTGGCCACAAACAGTTAAATGAAACATGCTATAGTGCATTTTTAAATACAAGCCTGAGCAGAGGCCTGACTGATGAATCATATTTTAAAAATGTGTACTATGGTGAAGCCTCTAATGTCTCTAGGTAGAGTACATCAAAACCTGGGATCTGTAGACCTAAAAGAATGAGTTTTGAAACAGTGGTCCAAGAGCTGGGCAAAGAGAATAGGTCAGCTGAGCCAACTGCTGAATTATATGTAGGAAACAATAGATGAGTTCAGAGGTGTCAGTCTGTCGCAGAAAGACAGTGGAGCTGGCATGAGATGGGGGTGTTGTAAGAATACATTTTGGCATTTAAAAGTCCAGCTGCAGAGATCTGGACTAACGGTACATCTTTCGTGGGAGCTTAATGGCAAATGAATTACAATTTACATAAAAGGGCAAATCTGGTGGGATCAGGAAAACCCAGGGCAACACTAAAAACAAATTTAAGTAACATGTCAGGTTAATTCTTAAAATGCTTGAATGTCATGTCATAACAAGTAAAACACTGGAACTTGAGAGTAGTGTATGAACAAGGAACTGTGACAATATTGGAAGAACTAAAACATGGCAGGAGGAAACAACATGGATGAATAAAATGAATGAGTAAACCTTTTTTTTTTTTACAAAGAAACAGAAAGGATGGTGTGGGATTATATATCTTTAACAACCTGAAAGACAAAAGTGACGCCAAAGGGTACAAGGGTTTCGAATCTATGTGGGTGAAAATGGAAAATAAATAGGTGCATCTTTTTGGCCAGCATTCTCAACAATCAGACCATTGACATGTCAGCCTCCTGCCAATCTGTGTGAGATTTCATTATTTTCTAAGAAAAAAATCTCACAGTATATTTCTATTTAATTAATGTGAGCTGACTGAAATTTCACAGGTCCCACCGAGTGCTCATAGTAAGTTTGCGTTCTGCTCCATTAGTTCCCTGCCGGCATGGTTTGTGCAGAACCAACTCTATCAGACATACTTTAGCATATTTTAGAAAAAAATCACGTTCACTTCATGCTGAAGCTTGATTGTAAACTGGCAAAGATGAACCAGTACTGAAAGAAAAACTGTATATAGCTCACATTCAACATGCACAGCATGGCAACTATAGAGAATGATGAATTATATTTGTGTCAGCTATTTCATTAAATATATAGGTAAGTCATTATTTTTCCGGCTATAGACTAATTATTTTGCTCACATGTAATGTGCTGAACGGTGTAGCAAGTCTATAGCAAGGTGAGTCACCAAATGTTTTTATAAATGTCATAAAATAAAACTAATCTGTTTGTAAAGCACTGTACACAAACCAAGTTTCTCTACAATGCCTATAGAAAGTCTACACACTTTTCTAAAGTATCAGAGCCTAAATTGTACCTTTACTTACACATTGTAAAACAAAACCTCAAACCACAAAAACAGTGTTCAAACAAAGAAATGGGCTGGATTAACGTACACACCCCTTAGTAATAGCAACTGAAAATCAGTTCTGATGCAACCAATTACTTTCCAAATCACAAATGTTAATTAATCTCCACTTGTATTTAATTGTATTGATGATGATTTTAAAATAGAACAGTTGTTCCTGTGGGTTTCATCTGCAGGGTGGTGCATCTTAAAGTAAAGGCCAACTTTGGGCAACAAGGTGCTATCAAAATACCTCTGAGATAAAAACTGGAAAGACACAGAGCAGGAAATAATAATAATAATAATAAACTTTATTTTATATAGCGCCTTTAAAGGTGGCTTCTCAAAGCGCTTTACAGGATGACAATAACAATAAATAAGAAGACTACAACAATAAATAAGAAAAATTTCACAAGACAGGACACAATTATAATTACAGCAATACAACAATAACAATAGAGGAGACCGTGGAAGATGGTATTAAGAAGAGCAGAGGGGTGAAGAATGGAACCAGTTAAGTAAAGGCTTTTCTGAAAAGGAGGGTTTTGAGTCTGGATTTGAAGGAGTTTAGAGAAGGTGACTCTCTAATATCCTTGGGCAAGGAGTTCCAGAGCTTGGGGGCATAGCAGGAGAAGGCCCTGTCGCCCATACAATGTAGACGGGCTTGGGGGACAGTAAGGAGGGCAGAATTTGAAGAGCGGAGGTTGCGAGGTGGGGAGTAGGGCGATAAAAGTTCAGACAGGTATTGAGGTGCCAAGCCATGTAAAGCCTTGTAGGTGAGCATGAGGATTTTAAAGTCTACGCGGAATTTGACCGGAAGCCAGTGCAAGGACTCCAGGATAGGAGTAATGTGAACACTTGCACTAGATCTGGTCAGGATTCTGGCTGCTGAATTTTGGACATACTGCAGCTTGTTCAGAGTAGATTTAGATACCCCAGGGAGCAGAGCATTGCAGTAGTCAATTCGAGAGAATACAAATATGTTGATCAGCTTTTCAGCCACAGTTAATGATAGCATAGGGCGTAGTCTTGCGATATTTCTAAGGTGAAAAAAAGATGTTTTGACAGTATGCTGTACATGTGGGTCGAATGTTAAGCCAGAATCGAATATAACCCCAAGGTTTTTCAATTTTGATTGGAGCTCAAGTACAGAGCCATCTACAGACAGGGTTACAGGACTGGCTTTGCGAAGTTGATGGGGGGTACCAATAAGCATGACTTCAGTCTTGTCACAGTTAAGATGAAGGAAGTTTTGAGTCATCCAAATTTTTATGTCAGAGATGCAATTAGATAGAATAGAGACAGCCACATCAGTGTCGGGTTTGGTATGGATGTATATTTGAGTATCGTCAGCGTAAAAATGAAAGCTGAGGCCATGTGATCTTAAAAGCTGACCAAGTGGGAACATGTAAATGCTGAAGAGCAAGGGGCCCAGTATTGAGCCCTGAGGGACACCAGACTTGACAAGACCAATTTCAGACCTGTACCCATTGAGAGAGACAAAGTGACAGCGATCAGTGAGGTAAGACTTAAACCATTTGAGGGCAGTGTCAGAGACTCCAAACACAGTCTCGAGACGAGAAAGCAAGATGTTATGGTCAACAGTGTCAAAGGCAGCACTGAGATCAAGAAGGATGAGTATGGAAAGAGAACCAGAATCAGAAGCTATTAGGAGATCGTTGGTGACTTTGACTAGGGCGGTTTCTGTGCTGTGAAGTTGACGGAAGCCAGATTGGAGGGGTTCGAAAAGGTTGTTTGTCATGAGGTGGTTATGTAACTGAAGTGTGACAGCACGTTCTAGAATTTTAGAGAGAAAGGGTAAGTTGGAGATGGGGCGAAAGTTGTTAAGATTGTCGAGAGCCATGTTAGGCTTCTTTGGCACTGGGGTAATAGCAGCAGTTTTGAGGACCGTTGGTACAATGCCGGTGCTCAAGGATTCATGTATTATATTGAGGACAATGGGACAGAGAGAAGAGAAACAGGACTGGAATAAAGTGGTGGGAATGGGATCTAAAATAGATGTGGTGGGTTTCATGCGCGTAACTAGTTTGTTTAGGGATGCTGAGTCAAGAAGAGAGAAGCTGGAGAGACGGGAACCAGAGAAGTTGGATGAGGAGGGAGGAGGTGTGGAAATTATATCCGTAGTGGAGAGAATGTGATGCCGGATGTTGTCAATCTTAGAACTAAAGAAATCTAAGAATGTGTTGCAAAGTTGTGATGAGGCAGGTAATGTGGTGGGGCAGTTTGGCTTGAGCAGTCTGTTGATGGTGGAGAAAAGATGTCTGGGATTGTTTTGGTGATTTTCAATGATGTGAGAGAAGTAGGTGGATCTAGCAGACTCTATAGTAACCTTATAATCAGATAAGTAATCTCTCCAGGCCTGATAATGTACATTTAGGCCGGAAAGACGCCACCTACGCTCAAGTTTGCGAGAGGCTGCCTTCATGAAACGCAGATGGTCATTGTACCAGGGGGCAGGGCGAGAGAAGGAGATGGTTCGAGTTTTTAAAGGAGCAAAGGTGTCGAGGGTAGATAAAAGAGCATTGTCAAGTAACTGTATTTTGTCCTCTAGAGGGTCAGAGGAAGAGAAACAGGATAAGGAGGACAGAACAGAATTTGCAAACCTTGGGTGATCAATTGATCGCCAGTTGCGGAAATTTACAGAGCGTGAGGGGGAAGTGTTAGAAACAGGTAATTCCAGATTGAAGAGAATGGCTAAGTGGTCAGAGAGGCCTAGATCAAGGGGGGAGCAGTGGGAGACAAAGGAGTCATTTGCAATAATTAGATCTAAGGTGTGTCCTTTGTTATGTGTAGGGGTACAAACAAACTGAGCAAGGTCAAAGCATCCCAAAAGAGAAAGGAAGTCTTTAGCCAGACTGGAGGAAGTTGAATCAATGTGTATATTAAAGTCCCCTAGAATAAGGATCCTTTTAAATGTAAGGGATAAGAATGAGAGAAAATCAGCAAACTCACCTAAGAAGACTCCACTGGGTTTGGGTGGTCTGTAAACTGTGGCAATAATAGTAGATTGGGGGATAGAAACATTTAAAACAAGACACTCAAAAGAAGAGGGAGGAGGTATAGCTATAGGACTTAGACTGTAAAAAAGGTTGTAAATAACAATGATGCCCCCGCCTCTGCCTGAAAGACGCGGAAGGTCAAAGAAACCATATCCAGGAGGAACTAGTTGGTTGAACAGGAGTCCATCGTTTTGTTTGGATATGAAATGGATATGAAAAGATTTCAAAGGCCTTAAATATCCCTTGGAACACAGTCAGGACTATCATTAAGAAGTGGACAGTGTATGGCTCCATCAAGAACAGAATAAGGCTGAACTGAGTAACTTTACAAATGGAAGAGTGTGTTCAAGAGAGGTGTTTTTTGTATGTTAGAATTTGTGTGAGTGAATGTACAAATTTTATCTTTACATGCCTGTCAGCTACATCCATTGGCTACATCCTGAGCACAAAATGCACTCTAAGATTAAATGGTTTCAATTAACAAAGCTTCAAATGCTTAAAACCGCTTAGTACAATTAAATAGAAGCATAAAAGCAAAACACATGAATGTACGCATTTTCAACTATAAGACAAAACTCTCCTCATGTTATAATTTTGTTAGCTACTGTTTCCATTAAAGACCGAGTGCTGTGGGTTAGAAAGGCTCAAGCTAGTTTAATTGACTGCAGTGCAGTCTGCCAACAAGAAAAACAACAACAGGCCACCATGAATTCCAATCAGGAGAAATTTGCGGCCCTTTATATCGTGGCTAATCAATCAATCCACAACAAATCCAGAATAATCTCACATTTACAAATCGGAAATAGATTTTCTTCACTTTCAATTTCTGACACAAGCTAAATTAAACTACTGAAATTGTTTTTCCTTTGTGGAGCACCTTAAAACAAATATAGACAGGATGACTTTTAAACTAAGCACATTCTTCAGTTGTGACTGCTTAGTCAGAAGACAATGCACACCTCAACAGAAGGAATATTTTTTCTTTTCCTGATGCCTCACAGCAGCTACGTTGATGGTTGTAATTCTATTGTCACTTTTGCATATCTATCCATCATTCAAACAAAAAGCTTGCTTAAATACAATCTTTTTGAAAAGTGACAGTTAATAAAAACTCATGTAAGATCTGACACAAGTAAACTTTATTATATAGTTTTTCCAGAGCTGCCCTACAAGCTATTTTTAGATCTTTAATTTTACTCTCACATTAATTCTTGACAGTATTTCAAGTGAGTTAATCAAGATCACTAATGTTTTCCCTATTGCTTTAGCAAGGAGTCAGAGAAACTAACAACAAATGGGACACTTTCTTCTACCACTGTTTATAATAAAACCTTTCATATTCCATTTAGTTTTATTTATTGACCAACCTTTTCTGCTAGTGCATTTTTCTCTATCCAAAAAGTCACATATGAAAACTCTGAAAATGCAATTTTTTAATAACCTTTTTTGTCAGGATTTTTACAGAAGAGTATGTGTAACAGCATAAGAATTGAATTTCTCAGCAATGAACTAACGAATCAAGCCACTTTGTAGTATCAAGTAATTGAAATTGTGAACGGGACTGATAACATAAACCCAATGGAACTCTCTGGGATCGACAACTGGAAAAGAGCCCTGGGCACTCTGTGTAAAGGTCTGTGGGACTTCGTTTCATTTTCATTGAAAGCCCTTAAGAAAACGAAACCTGGAATTATTTAGTTACAAGATATAATGGCCTCCTTTCAACTTACTGCTGTTTCTTTCCATTACTTTGAACCTGACAAAAAAACAAGTAGGAAAGTAAACATTTGGCCACACTTGATAAAGGCATCAATCAAAACATTCAAGCTTGAATATGGCAGAGAACACCTTTTTTACTGATACCATTACCATTTTACAGCAATGGTATATAGCACATTATCATTACAACTGTGCCTAGAATTTCTACTGACACTAACAGATCATACCATTTTTTAAAATAAAGTCATTCTTCTTAATGCAGGTAACACCACAAAGACCATCTTCCTTTGTTATATCATATGATTCTTCTATAAAACAAAAGAAAGCATTGCCTGTACCTCTGTTTGCACCTGTCAAAGGTGTCTGACAAGTCTCCCTTTAAAATTGCTACCTGCAAATAATTCATTAATCTGAATAGTGAATTTTTACTTAGTGAACCTCAATGTAAACCTCTCACCTTGAGAAGCAGTTAAAGCTGTGAGATCAGTACATAGTGCTCAAGCACATAACCCTGAACACAGTGACGATTACTCAGAACAGTTTTTGCCATCTTCAAGAACACAAAATAAACTAAGCAATGCCATTATGCAATCATCAAATAATTTTAAACTCAATATATAGCTGAGATAGAAATTAAAAAGCAGCATTTTTGTTCTGCTGAAAACAAAAACTGGGAAATAAACAGTGCTATCAATCAGACAACACTGCATCAATCGCTCCTCAGCCTATTAATCTGCACTACAAGGAAAGGATCTGAAGAGAGCTGGTTTCTTTACATGCAGAAACACCTGCACTTGTATTTTGAGACATGAGACAGTAAGCTGAAGTGCAGAGCTCAGCTGAAGAATAAACCAACAGAAGCATGAAGATTAACAAATTCCACAGGGAGTTTTCTTCTGACAAGAGAATCACAGAGACTTTGAATCAGATCTATACTGCCTCCATGTCAGTCTAAAAGGCAGACGCGCTTTCAAATAAAAAGACATGACTTCTGAAGCATGAAATTGAGCTTTTTTTTAAAGAAACCATAGAATTTCAAAAACAGGATAAAATACCTTCAACAGATCCTTGTTGAAATCAGAACATTACTCGCACTCCCCTCTGTTTAATAAGCAAACAAAATGCCTGGGGTTTAGCCTGCATTGGTTAAGACAGAGGTGTTCTCAATGGCTTCAGTAATGAAGTTGCTCATTTGTACAGTATATTACAATACTGGGGATTGTTCTTAATTTGCATTACAAATCGTATTCAGTTGCTCAAAGATGGCCCAAACTTCAAATGTTGGCAAAAACAATCCATCCAACCATCCATCTGGCAGGGTAGCCTGTCCCAACAAGTCATGAGCACAGGGCAGGGTACACCCTGGATGGTACACCAGTGCATTGCTGGGCAGACACTCACACCATGGCCAGTTTTCCCAGAAGCCACTTAACGTCCCAGCATGTCTTTGGCCTTTGGGAGGAAGGCAGAGCACCTGGAGCATGGGTGTCCCTTGTGAACAAGGGGAAACATTCAAATCTCAGGCAAATAGCACCCTGGACCTGTAACTGAAGCCAGGACCCCAATGCTGAGAGGCAGCAATGCTGCCCACTGTGCCACTGTGCAGCCTGCAGTTTAGCATGAGTAAAATTCTTCTGCTTCTCAACACACTTCGCCCATCTTACTCGGCTGCAGCATTTGAAAGTTTTGTTACATTTACAGCAATTGAAAATTGATATATTATGGACCATCTGTCCACACTGAATTCTTGAAGACCATGGATTCGCCCATAAAACTCTCTTAGTTGGGCAAGTATACCAGGCTCTTCAGTCACTATTACTAGAAACTGGAGTTCTCTTTGACGGATTTTCCAATGTGAATTTCAATACTACAGCACCAAGACATGGATACAGCCTCATCTTATCCCACTCAATTAACAATCAGTTATTTGTGGTACTTTAATCATCTCAATTAGAAATTGAATTACTACAAGGTACATGCATATTAATAGTGATGTAAAGTATATGGCTATTTACCTACAGTATGTGTCTATTTTATCAACTATCACAGAAAAGCAAAAATAAATTTAGATGATCATCATGAATATGTATAGTGCCAGTGCTCTGCATGTATTCACTCAGCAGTTTTATTGTTTGTTTAGTGGAATCCTACTTTATGACACCACACCACAACCACACTCTTGCCATGAACTGGAATTAGACAAGCTTCTAAACCTCATACGTTTTTTAACAATATTTTCACTTGAGTGAAATGTACTTCTTGACAAAGATTTAGTACAAGCAAATGTATTTAGAATGGTGTTTAGCAGTTTACAAAATGAGTGCCCCAGGCAGCATTGCTGAGATGTTCTTTAAAACAATTTCCCAATGTTCAATATTGAAAAACATTTTTCACATTTCCCACAAACTTGTCTAATTTTGGGAAATGATTTGCCCTTGTATTAGCAAAGGCTACTACTGGAGTATAAAACTGTTCCACTCATCCCCAATCTTCAGTCAATAGCAGTTATTGCAGGCAGCCTGCCTAGGCACATTGATCAACACTGATTGGAAAGACCAGGTTCAGAGACCTGAATGGTATTTTTGTATGCAATTCAGTACTGTTGTGCTGTCTAGCTGATACAAAGACTCCCACTACCAGACAAACCCATCCTAATACTAACTTTGCAGTAACTATAAAGAAATTACTGCATGAGGTACTGAAAAATATTAATACCGGATAGGACAAGCAATATAAATACATATTCTTTTACTCAATGGTACAATAGATTACAAACGATCCCTTGCTCTTTCAACATCAAATTATTTCAGTCAGAAAACCATCACAGTCTTTTATAGTCTAAGTGCCATTGTGCTAGTATCATGCTGAAGAAGCAAGACGGAATGCCTGAACGTGCTATAAGATGTTGGCGCTACAATAATAATTAACACTCATCCATACAAACTAAATCCAATTAAAGAATATTCTTTTCTGATGACTATTACATAGAGAAATCTATAGTACACAAAAAGAATATTACAGGCTCACTTAAACATTTTCAAAATAAAATATGAACAAAATAAACATTTTATTCACATTTTATTTCTGACAGAATGCCATTATGAAGCTAAAATGCAGCACGCATAGCGTGTTCAACCAACACTTTCAAAGAGCAACTTACTTCTTACACATTAATCTCAAACCAAGACAGAAAAATGGTAATTTCCTATTATGTAAATTGTTAAATCGAATTTTTTAGTGCTTAATTTTCTATTTAATTTGTTAAATAGCTACAATGTAAAAAACAGATGTCTTATCAGTGCAAAAGTGTCTGGGAGCTGTGATTCATATTTGCTGTAGTGTTTCAATTCAGTTTTTAATGTAGCCACATTCTGTTTCTTTATGTTCAGTAATATTTTTCACTATTTTTTCCATGTTTGCTCACCGTATATGAAGTACCAGATTCCTGTTCTTTTTCTTCCACAGAATTAGCTTCCAGATTATTGGAAAACAAGCAACAATTGTGCAAACCAAGATTACATGTTCTAGTTTTAACAAATGAAAGTGAACAGAAGTCACAAGTTCCTATTGAATATAAAAAATGCTATAGACTGAAGAGTTTGAGAAATTGAGCAAGGCTTGTCAGATATAATAGAATCCCTTTACTGTTCTGTGTCTCATGAAAATAAAGAAAATAAAGGCTGTAATTTCACAAAGAGGTACAAATATAGGATAAGAGGACATGAGGTCAATCAAGGTAATTGTAATATACAAACTACTATTTAACATTGAGAAAATACAAGAAAAATAAGCTAAAAGCTGATTATATTCAGAGGAATGAGAAAACATTATAACCAATGACAGACTATTCTGAACATAAAATGTTAAGATAAACACATTTGAAATATAAGTCATGCAGTTAATGTGAACAAAATTTTAACTAACCAGAATCATTTTCAGATCAATTATTAAATCAAATAAGATTTCTTACACAGGCAACTTAATTTCAATAGATGTTTTGGTTTTTTTTGCAGGTGTAGCTTTTTTAAAAAAACATTTATTTCTCTTCCCAAATTCTGCCACAGCATCAAGTCATTTATAGCTGCACTTTCACCTAGGGTGGGCTAAAGAACACCCAGGAGTCCTCTTCTCCCAGTCAAAGAGAGCAGGGGTAATGGGGGACTCAATTATCAGAGGTTCAGAAAATACTGAGAGAAGAGCAGTCTCGTGCAGTGTGTTGCCTGCCATACTGTAGAGCTCTGTGAACAAGTGGGCAGACTCATGGCCAGAGCCCTGGTGGGGCAGCCGTCTTCATCCATGTTGAAACAAACCACAAAAAAGGCTAAATGGCAATACTGTTACTAAAGCTGGCTTCTATCAGGAAACACCTGAATTAGCTACTAGTGCCCAAATGTGACAAATGAACTCCTCACATTTGTACTCTTCCAAATCTAAGAAATCAAAATGTTAATAAAATTAACAATATTAAACATCTTGCTTAGATGACAGTTCTTTATTATTTTTTAACATAATATATGAAAGAATGCAAAGGGAGAAGAGATATTTTAATATAGTTTTGTCATCAGATTATTTTTCACACATGGAAAGTGTTATTAAATGCAGCCCTGCAACATTAATGGTATCTATGACTGCCAAAGGCATGGTTTTGGTTTCACGTGAGAGATGTACAATAAAATCTCATCATTCAGCTAATTTAAATGTCATCTATATCCCAGAAAAATGACTGATCACATAACATACCTAAAATGTTCTTTTTACATAGCTCTACCTTTGCAGGTCAATGTTATTGAGCATACAGTTCCAATGTTCATATATAACTCTAACGTTGAGTTCTGCCTTTAAGTAAGCTTGAAGAGAAAACAGCTGTTCATGGTAGTAGTATTTCAATGTTACTGTTACAGATAATATCAATTTTAAACAGTACATTTTTGTTTTGATGATGTTTTTAAATACTAATAAGTCTACCATTTCCACTGGCATCCTCAATACTCTTGCACACTGTCCAAAATGATGATGATTAAGATTACTTTTTCCCATTACGTACAAAGGAGCAATATGGTTAAACAGAGTATGTAATTGCCTCCTCTTCAGCAGGGAAAACTCTGCCCTTTTGCTCTCTCAGTAACGGCACAAACTTGACTGTTTGTGAAGCATCTATATTGGTGTCTGACAGATAGACATTTTTTAATTAAAGTGTACCCCTCAATTTCAACATTGGTAGACTAGGGGACTGTCAGGCTGTCTTCATTACTGAGATAGCTTTGTAAATAGCAGTTTCCCGTTCCTCAGATCCTGATCCTGGTCAAGCCATTTTCACACCGTCTGTGTTTTTTAATGCAGTAGTGTATATACACTGAAATCAATAAAAACACAATAAATGCTATTGGTGGTGCACTTCTATTACCTCACAGATATAGATATATATCCACACATACCATAACATATTCAGGTAACATAAATTAAATAGGATTGCTGCAAAGTAGCACATGCTTATTACTTCTGAAATAAACAGGAGGTAACGAATGTAGGTCTAGATGCAATTCTCATTTGTCATTCTGCTCACGCAGGACCCCAAGAGCTTGTGACTGTCATCACGGATGAGCCGTTAATGCACTGCCAGAGTTCCCTGGAGCTCCTGTTCTATTGACCCTCCAGGCAGCACCAGGGGGTTTCCTGTTGTCTCTGACAGCAATGGGAACAACTCTACTTCACCGTGTTGGGGAGTGTCACTTTGGGAAAACTCTAGCTTCACTGAAAACTAAACAGGAAATAGGCATAGTTTAGGCAAAAGGTACATAGATGACACAATTTTCAAGACTAAGAAGTTCTTCATTTTTAAGCTTTCAGGAGGCAGACTGCTCAGGTACAGTATTGCAAACCTTTAAAATCCTGATGCACATATACAACTTAATAATCTCAGGTCATCTATCTGACTGCAAATATTGCCTTTTCTATCAACATTCAAAAGACAAAACATTTGCAATACTTTATGCTCATAAAATACACATTTTCTTTCAGTCCTTCACACTGCCAAGCCTCTTGCTCCACCTAGTGGTAAGTAATACAGCAACAGGCAAAATCGAGGAACAGATAACATGTTAAAACAAATTGATGTACATGTTAGGTAATCAAACTACTAATGTTTTTTTATAGGTTAAAAATAGTTGTAGATGTCATAGCAAAAAGAGATGCATTTAACCGAAAGTCACATTACAGGATAATAACTAGCTTATCACCACAATCAGGGAAAATAAAGGCATGGATGTTAGAAAAGCAAATCTAAACTCTTGAGTATTTAACAACACCCAGGTTCTTTAAAGCCTTCGAAATGGGAAGACTGAAATATGTCTGTATGTGTCTGTATATGTCTGAAAAATGTATGTGCACATGGAAGAGTCTGGTTTGTGACTCCTGTTTAAGCCCATGAGTCCTGTCTGCTCCAAAGAAAGCAAATATCACTCAGAAGAGCCAGAAGAGCTAGAAAATCATTATTTTCCTTTGTAAGTGTCTACTACTGAGTAGTGACTTCTCCAATTGGGCCTGCAGGAGGTCACCGTCCTGTTACACCACCGGTCTCCTTAGAGAAAACATCTCAAGGCCACATCAGCAAAGCAGCACTACTTAACCTCCTCATTTCCTGAAAAGATACACTGAGAACAAATCAATGGGAAAACAGGTTCTATTCATAGGCACCTACATCTCAACAGATTATACAGATGCAGACATTTAAAATGCACGAGGTGTCCGGTGGTATACCGCAACAAGTAACAGGGCATGATGAACTGCACCACGTCTTGCCATTTTTATTTTTTCAACTAACCTGATGTTGCACTGCAGTACCCTGTAAAACTGCCAGGTGGAGCAGTGAATCCTTAAAGTACCACATCTGCAAGCCAGACCAATCTTGATTTAATTATAAAAAAAAGTTTATTAACCAATTTGCTAATCACACTACAGTACAGTAAGTATACTTTGCTAGAGACAAAATTCTTAGAACTTGTGTAGAAGTAATTAGAAAATTTTATATTTTGATTATTAAAATCTATTTACATAGTGGCTTTAAAAAGATATTACATTTAAAAACAAATAAAAATGGAAAAGACCAACATTCTTCAGGAGAGTCAATCTCTAGGGTCATCAGTCTGCAGGCCTAGCAGGCACTGCCATTTGCAGAACCCCACTGAACCGATCGTCTAATGACGTTGTCCAGGTTAAGGTTGAGATCCCCAGGACACAAAGTTTTAAGCACCATTAAAGAATTTCCACTAGAGTGTATCCTTTCTAAGCAGAGTACTAAAACTCCACCATGAGGGGTGAAAGCACATGCACAAGCAGGTCTTGGAGCCCAGGGCAGAGAGAAAAGAAGCCTACAGTGGGAAAGCATTTCCTTCAGCAAGCCCTGACAAGACACACAATGGGAAGAAACAGTCTAAAAGAGGAACTGCTTTGTTTACAGGAACAGGGTACTTTTTGCCTGTTGAGTTTGTAGAGGTGGTTTATAACTATAGGGGGATCAAAATGCAGAGGAGGATTCTGCAGAGGCAGTGGTAAAGCAACTTAGAGAAAGTGAGGGGGACTGAAGATGGGAGAAAGAGAAAAGCACAATCGTTAGCACAGTGCAGGCCAGGAGAACACATGTGCTCTCCCTCAGTGCTAAAGTAACATCTGCCTGGAGATTCTGGATCAATAGCAACAATAGTCACCTAGGCTAGACTAGGACTGCACTGTAATCTTGAGCGTCGGATATTCTATAGGCAAAAGTCCATAATATATCCTACTCAAGAACCTTAATAGTGAGGAAAATGCCAATGTTCCATCAAAGGACAATTCCAAGCTAAGAACACTGCAGCAAATGTTGAATTTACTTGAAATTAAAGAACTATAGCTTTAGAATAAAATGAATAAAGTAATGCATCAACCATAACATGTTAAATAAAACCTTAATTATGTCACACCACACACAACACTGGAAAATTTGCTCCCCCTGTTGGCTTTCAAGCAGTTAAGGCTCCAGCTGCCTCTTCAAGCTTGAAATCACTGAGCTCGCTGGACTCTTTTCTTAACAACAGAGGGAGCTGGAAAGAGACTGAACCTACACACTTATGCATATTTTTTTGGCTACACTGCAGCATTGCCACAAAGGTTTTAAGATTAATTTGACTTTCATAAACTGAAATAAAGTATTTTTAATTTTCAGAACCAGTAAAAAACATGCATAATACATATTCAGTGCTCATTTATGAAAGCACAAATTTTACATTTTAGAACACTTCCCATTCATTCTTTCTTTATAGTCATAATTAAGAACTAAAATATATCAAATCAAATAGCAGTTTGCCCTAGATCTTCAGAATTAACAGACAAAATCTGCTGAAGGGGAATTTTGTCTGTAAAATCAGAAATACTAGACTTTCCCCATTATAACACTAAATTACACTAACATTCTAACAATATGTAAAACAAAGCTCTGTTAAATGTGCAAACAATAAAACTAGTTAAAAACCTCTAGGTTTAAAACTGAGGAATATCAATGGCATCCGATAATAACCCTTTCGTTTTTGATGAGTATTGTTTGTGTTTTATATGCTTTTGTGAATTTTATACAGAATGACACATGAAATAAAGACTGTGCATATTAAAAGGATCAGTTTTCACTGACTGAGTAGATTGCCACTGTTACAAAAAATAAGTTAAAAGTTCCAGCAAGCATATGTATAGTATCCTTTTTTCTCATATGACTGTTTTTTGATGAAAAAAAAAATATTTGTGATATAACAGACAATTGCCAATAACAGACTCCCCTTTGTGTGTGTGCGTGCCTGCATGTGCCCTGTGATGGACTGCCAGGTCCAGGGTGTGTCCTGCCTTGAAACCATTGCTTGCTCTGGCTCCCCATGATCCTGTATTGGATCAAGAGTTTAGAAAATTGATGGAGGGCTTGATTCTTGTGTCTGTGGTCCTGTAAGCATAGTAGACAACCTCTACCCATTAACATTAATAAAGAGTGATTTAACCACATATTATTTGTTAAATATGTATCTTTCTTGAGATTTTTTAATTCTTTTTAAAGAACACTAAGCTACTATTGATTGCTAAACACTTTGGGAAAAACACCCACGCTGTTAATCTGAACACGTATGTTGAAATCAGTTTTAGGATTTTATTGTATCTCAGGGGGAAAAAAAGCATAATTTTCACAGAAAAGGGAGGAATACTCAAACCAAACCAAAATCCAATTCTGTACTTAGCCTACGTCTGCAGGGATGACAATACATTTCATCCCACAACCACAAGGTGGAGCATGATTTAAAAAAGTAATAAGGGCTATCCAGTGAAACACTCATAGCTAAAGGGACACTAAGAAAAGCCCCAAACATAAACATTCTTGAAAATAAAAACGGTCTCTTATCATTAGATATAATAAATGAATGTATGAAGTAAATGAAGTATAAAATATTAAAAGTATAACTGTAGATCAAAAGATGTAATACAAGATCTGTTAGAGGAGATTCACAGGGTGTTGATTTTATGCACTATTGTACTGGATTATAGACATAAACCTCCACATAATTACTTTTAACAAGCCACACAATTAATTGAGTGGCATCTGTCTGTCAGGAATATAATATATGTTCACACAATTTCAGACTAAACCCACCTGTCTTTGTAATGTTCAAGGAAAGATTCAACCATGTAGACCAAAGAGCTAACCTGAATATTATAGAAAATCTGTGGCAAGACTTGAAAATTACATCAACAATCCCAACCAACTTGGCAGAGCCTGAGTACATTTGCAATGAAGGGGCAAAAGTGCACTAACCTGGTGTGCAAAGTTGGTTGAGACTTATTCAAAAAGACTTGCTGCTGTAACTGTCACCAAAGGTGTTTCTACTAAGTATGTACTCAGGGGAGAATATTCATGCAATCAACATAATTGATTGCAATTCAGAACGTCATCTGAACGTCTTTGCTGACTTCTATTTCTTCCACCCAGAAAAGGTGTTCACTTTGTGCATGCAAGTTTTGAGTAAAAATATATGCTTTAAGAATGTGTAAGCATCTTTTGGAATTCAACAATATGGTGACATTATTAGAAGGGATGAATGCTTTTACACTGCAGCTGGCCTGTTTTCCCTATTCAATAATATGTAGAACAGAAAAGGATCAGTGTTATTTGATAATCAACAATGACTTAGCCCAAGCCCTTGTTATAAATGGTGAAAAATATAACTTCTATAAAAAAAGCTATTAACAGCATGTGAAGCTGAGTGACTCACAGCAAGTGTTGAAACTCCCAAAGACAGAGGACGTTACCACTAGAATCAATGCAGGAAAGGTCCCTCATTATTTGCATGTTACTTCTTATTCCAATATGCAAGTGCTTGCCACGAAATGGGCTTCTTAAGGGCACAGAGGCCATTACAGACGGCTGTACACATCAGATAAAACTGAAGAACTGCAAAGCACTCCAAACATACTCAAGATTAAAACACAAAGCCTGTTCATAACTAATACACAATACAGTCTATACTGCAGGGTGTTTAAGAAGAAATAATGTCCACTTATAATTTCAATAAGTCATCTGCTATGAGCTGTAGAGGAGCCATTACAGAGTGATACTTAAATGCTAAACAACGTGAGTTTTATGCCAGAACATGCAGTGTAACTTTAGCAGCAGTCTCTATTTACCCAGTCACTGAGCCCCTGGACACAGTAGAAATTCAATAATGGCTCTGATCTTCAAAAACAAGCAAATCTGCTATTTCACAAAACATTAGAAGTAAACTTTCAAATATGATGATGACAGGCAAAACTGTTATATGTCTAGTGTGTGGAATTAATAGCAAAACACTTAACTCAGAAGAAATTAAGGAATAGACATCAGGTCAAGTCAGTACTTCCCAAATATTACCTAGATTCTGAAGTTGCAACGAGAGAACAACACAAAGTCCAAATACTTTAATAGACACAAATTCACTCAACTTATCAAAATGCAACAGCCACATTGAATTTTTATTCATATATTCATACATAAAGTAGAATGTATTCAAAGTACTGCTGCAGCGCAAACGTTCTTTTTTAGATTTCATCTAAAATGCTCCAGAGATCCAAACCAAGCCCACAGGTACATGCAGATGGAGAAAGTCTTGCAGTATAAATTTCACACTTCAGAATAAGACAGCTCTTCATGCTGCACTGCAGTTTAGACGGCCAATTCAGTGTGATTGAAAGACACTTACAGGATGAAAACCGGAGATTATTGTGTCCTAAAAAGGTGTTTAAGTAGGCCAGTGAAAAGGCATGAGCCAGTGGGAGTGGAATTACAGCCTTCAGTCCTTTTGTACTCAGCCCAGCCCAGAGATGTTTACCTGATCCGCTCCACAATACCTGCCAGAGAGCACAGAGGAGCTCTGCTCATCAATTTAAATTACACGTGTCAGAGAGCGTCACTCAGGCTTCACCATGTGCTGCAGTAACACAGTCATGCTTGTGAGAAGATAAAGAATAAGGGAAACAAGGGATGTTTAGATGCAGTGCCTGCATGCATAAATACACAAAATAAACGGTAGTCTCTACATATTAACTGTGTATGAATGACTAAATACCGGACAAAGTGCTGATATTATTTTTAAAAATAGTGTATTTGATGCTGAAGATTTTTAAAAGAGTTGGGCTCAGACTTGGGCTTGCCCATTTCTTAAGGAATACCCATGGCCTGCAAGTCACGGGGCTCCTGCTTGAAATGCATGTGGTGTTCAGCAGATATTGTGTAGTGGACATTAAGACTGATTCTCAGTAGGAGGAAATACATTTGAGTTTCAACTGCCTCTCATGAGGCAGAAAAGGCATTAGTCCCAGAAGAAAGGCACACTCTCTGCTGAAGGGCCAGAGTGGTACAGAAAGTTATTAGTCTAGCTATCGGATGCTAAATCTATTTAGGTACATATTGCGCTTGATGTAAATCAAGACTTCCTTCTAGATGAAGTTTGTAAAAAGGAAAGGAATAAATACAAAAAAATTATCTTTTCTCCTCATGTCATGATATCCTATGAAAGCTTGGTTACTGCAAAAGAACAGATGGTGCAGAAGAACAGCTTTGTGGCTTCCTTGTTTCATAGATGTAGGATTTGAAGATGCCAGTCTTACTCAGCAGTGATGACCAAGAAAAATGTAATTGATCATAGGGGAATGTAGACTACACTCATTTATGAACTTCTGTACACTTGTGAAATAAGAAGATATTACCACTTAATGTAATTTGCCCTATATCAACACAATCTGTGCTGCATAATCTTCCCTTATCACCGGCAAGATGATTAAGGCCTTGATCTTAATCCAGGATCTGTACAAGGGAACCCAGTACTGTTTGAGCTGAACAGCACATCTGTACCAGATGTCATGCTGTGAGATTTCAACCAACAGCTGCACTACTACACAGCACAATTACAACCAGAATTAAAATAATTTATTTTATAATATGAATAGCATAAAACCCAAGGTTTTCGGCAGTGCTTTGAGATGTCAGTGTCAACCGTCTTCTAATTTTCATTTTTTGAGATATGCACATCAATTAGGCTTCTCGGCGATGAACTGACAGTGCCAAGGAGCATCTGAAAGTGCTTTGTATGCCTCGGCGTAGAGCAATTCACCACATCACCACCCTCCGAACCTGTGTGTCACAGACCTGACTTATATTTGTCCTGAAACCTGCAGTTTGAATAAGAGGTGATTCCATTATTTGTTTTAATCATTTTCTTATATAAAATAAGTTTATTGTCTAAATAGCACTTTCTTAAAAAACTAAAGTAACCCAAGAATTCCCTGAGCCTGTTTGTACATATACTGTTGAGTCTGCAGGTCTGAATAACAGCTTTACAAGTGGCACTAATTAACATCAGTTTGATTATTAACACTTATAGTGCGGAACTAACAGAAAATCTAATTTCAGCTATGCAGGCATGGCACACAAACACGTTTTATCAAAACCCATGGCCTCCTGCAGCAGATGAAGGCCAGGTAGTGCGGTCAGGGTAATCAATCAGAACGATCAGCTGCTGGAGCCAAAAAAATCCACGGACGTGAACAGAAATAAGTGGTCCTATCAACTCCAAAAACACTAGAACAAAAATAGAAAACAGACCATTGAACATCATAGCCTACTCACAACCTTCTACTCAAGAGTGTTAAGACCATTAGAAAATGTATATTATCTTTTGCTTTTCATTTTAGACACCAGGATTTTATGAACGTGTAAAAAAGCCTGATGTGAGCCTTGAGTGAAGGACAACAGCAACCCTTCCCAGACTGCTCCTGAGCCAAGGCGTCCTGGTCTGGGGATCAACCTTGCATTTCCATTCATTTGAAATGGGCCCTCTTCAGACAAATATAATCAATAACAATGGAATTGACAAATCAAATGGGGTAGAGATAAATGGCCCTCTGTCATTTGTAATCATTCTTCTCCAAATTCTAATCTTACCAAAGGGAACTACAAATTAATATATAGATAAGGTTCAGAGTATTTGCTAAAGGAAATTAAATTATGAAACTCATTCTTCATATGGACTGAACTGGAGATAAAAGCAGGTGTTTCTTTGATAGTCTCATTTTCATTGACAAGGGCAAATGTTCTTTTGGAGTCACACTAGAAAGAGAATACAGTGTGGTGTAATGCTTACACAAATGGATGCAGCTTAATGAAACCGATGCTAGAGATTAATAAAACTGTGCCCCTTACAGACTAGAAATGCTACATGTTTGAGGAAGCGAAAGGAATGCCGTTTCCTGTACTCTCTCGCTGCTGGTTGTCCCCAGCCCTGCCTACATGGGCACTCCCACTGAAATATACAGAAAACCAGCCTCAGCTAGGTCACAACATATGAATTGTTAAATTAAGAAAAATCCAGTAAAATTTAAATAATTGTCTCTACTCATCTTCAGGCTATAAAAGGTCGGTCTGATGATTAACAAAAGCAGTGCTAAATGAATGTCTATAACCTCAAAATATATTATAAAAAAGTCAAATTTCAATTCTCAAATACAAGAAGGAGAAGAATTCTGTTTTGTTTATGTACAGTAAGAGCAGCCAGGTGGCATTTAAAACATTTAAAATAGACTAAAATGTTAATTCTAATACTTTTAGGACCTTTAAGAACTTTTATGCATTGGTTTGCAAAACACTGGCAGCTGTTATCATTTCTGTTGTCACTGCTTTCAGTCCACAAGACCTCTTGCAGTTTTAATAGTTAGAACTGAATCACAGAACTTCATTGGAATAAAGGCACCTGGCGAGGCAGAGCTGTTGCAGTCGAATGCACAGGAATACTGTACAAAGCAAACAGAACACAGGGTTAAGAGCAGAGGGCTCCCAAGCAAACAGTAACAAAAACAAAACACAGGCATGATCACTACACCCACCGAGGGCCCCGGCCTCCAAGTACATTTTCAAAAGCCTGAAGGATAACATTACAGTCAACATGGGGAATACGTGAGCAGTTCTAAAGGCAGTGTGGCTACAGTCTTACTTACTCAGGGGGTGTCTACAGACAGCAAGAATGAAACCCTGCAAAGTCCAAGTCTAACAGAATTCAGGGAGTTAATCCGCCAGCAATTCCAGGCATGCAGGAGTCTGCAGGGGCAGATGACTATGCACATGCTTTCTTCACATGAAACACTGACATATCACTGCAATGACCTCAACAAGTGGCATCATGTGAAAACATCCATAAACCTGGGAGGCAATAAAGATGGTTGGAACTAATTTAAAAAGGTGAACAGTAACATCTTATTTTACTATTTATCAATGAATATTTCTATTATATCTTACCAATAGCCTATCTAAACATGCAAGAAATTACCTGATCCGGAAACCTTAAGTAAAGACAGTACTGAGATATTGCTGACAGAGGATAAGGGTTAAAGCTCCAGAACTATAGTGCTATAGTATAGTGCTATAGCACTTACACAACAAAGTGCAGATGGTTTCTGATCAGCTTTATGTATCTCATTCTGGGACATTTGTGCTGGTGATAACATACTGTTTGACTTGCTACAATTGGTTGTAACAGACGTTTGCGATTTTTATTCTACCTGAAAGGATACTGTTAACTTTTAAATTATCTTTATCTATGTAAAACACTTTGGCCCATAAGCAAAGGCTACACGACAGCTGTACATCCAGCAAATAAGACACTACCAGGTGAATTTGAAAGAAATGATCTGGCACCAGAAGAAATGTTAGCTCCAGACTAAATTGCCAAAATGAGTACAAAGAAAAAGACTGTCAGTACTGGAACACAGACATTATACAGAGAGGCTCCCAAAACTATGAGCTCAAGATTTCACGGCTGTCTCTGCACAACTGGATTACCTCTGCAGGCTCTGATTTGCTGTGTAGCGGGGCTGCTAGTGCACAATGGTCCCTGAATGTCATCCATGCAGCGGATGATTCTGTTTCTTTGCATAGAGCACTTTGAGATCCTGTGGGATGAGTTGCACTATATAAACGCAAGTAATTATAAGAAATCATAAACCAACTATTAATGCAAAATCAGTGCCTTTATGCTTTAAGGAAGTACAAAAACAGCTCAAATCACAGAAGAGAAGTACCGAGACAAGACACACACCTACTTTAGTTTATGTTGCCAGTTTTAAAATACCTCCCTGGAGTACAAGGAAGCATCACGCTAAGGTGCCTGCAATGTGACCAACACAACTCACACACTCCGCTCATCGGAGAGTGATGAACGATTCAGACCTGCCGCTATTTCTCAAGACTTTCCCATTTTCAGCCTAGTTCTGAAACAGAAACGGACAGTGGTTGCCTGCAAATGTGCAGAGAGCAGCACAGCTATGTGTAAACAACTTTGCAAAAGGCATTTTTCTGTAAAATACGTGAACATGTAAAGTCAAAATTATATAGCTCTACAGCTGTCTGCCAGTTTTACCTCGTGGCTCCAAGAAGGCAACCACTTCTCTTCATCAGATTTCCTTCCCAGTGTTTTCTTAAACGAACAGATATCTTTGTGCATTAGAGGCATTTATCGCTTCTGTCGTCAGTGGAATCAATACAATCAGAACATCAACAGAGTGATGTAACCCTGACTCAGCCTTCCTGTGCTAGCCAGAGGCCCAAGGTCACCGCCTGGTGAGTGTCTCCACACAAACTACTTTGATAGAAACCTGTGTTCCTTCCTATCGAGGTGATAGATTCATTGAATTCACTAAATCACACAGGATCAAAAGTTAACACTTCACACAAACCTGGGTTTTTCCTTACGCTAACCCATCGTTTTTGAAAATTGTATTTATGCATTTTGTTTCATAAAATCACAAGGCTGCTACTGCTCAGGGAATTTACAGAGGTTTAAACATTGAAGCATTTTATTCAAATGATATACAGAGTACTGGTGCATATCTTATATTCTGAAGTGCCTATGCACAGAGAGTGCGGACTTTAGCTGAAGCACAATCTGAAAGGCGCTTTGAATGAATGTGCCTCCAGTGATGGCCCTCCCACCAGTCAGGGTAACACGGGTCTCTAGAGATAAGGACAGAACATGGAGCATAGGTACAGTAACAGTTCAAAGAGCACCACACGAGAACAGAACTATGAGAAAGAACGGCTGGAAAGGATGATGTCTGGCCTCTCTCTCTTGACATGACTAAACTAACCATTTATAATCAACAAAGCAACTGTTAGTGCATATGCTGTTTTCACATTTCAGGCTTGTTATTCAGCAAACAAAAACTGTGCTTCATTGCAGAAAGGTTATGATAAGAAAAGGCAAGACTTGCAGATTCCTTTAATTCACATTAATATTTTGAATAAAGCCTAAATTCTCACACACACACACACACACACACACACACACACACACACACACACACACACACACTGCAGATTATAGAGATGGAAAAAGAACAGGCTATTCAGCAAACCACCATGTGTGAAGTTCAATCGTAAAAAACAGCCTAAAAAGGAAAGGTATGTGATACATCCATGACTCAAAAGCATATTTTTATTTCACAGGGACTAGAAGGATTCTTTCATACGTGCTTAGAAATTCAGAATTAAAATTCATTGCGATCTGTAACACAAATCCCACAGGAAAAGCACCACACTGAAGGGTAGAGAGAAACATCCAGTCTGCACAAGCTTCACTCTGCTCTTCCAATGGGCAATACCTAAGTTTTAGTTTCCAAGTCGGTCAAACCAAGCTGCTTGTTTTACATTAATCAAACTCCAGATTTCTCCTCTAGAGTCTCACCTAATTAGATAATTAGATTACTGAAACTGAAAACCAAGTTTGCTGAAGCACAAAATATGATGTTAGTGCTCAGTGTAACTCTTGCTTCCAGCAATAGGTCAGCCTAGTTCTCTGTAGCAGTCTGAGATAAAGTCGTGATTCTACTGACATTTACTAGCAGAAAGAAATGCATTTCATGCCTAACCACCAGCAATTTCAACAATAAAATCCAAAAATAAAAATCAGATCTCCACAAAGGATAAAGCAAATTGCAGTCTTACCATCTTCAACTCACAAGGTGTCATTAAATTAAGTTGTATTTTTTACCTGTTTTTATAACAGTAAATAAAAAGCACCAAACTATTAAGATCAGTCTTTGCTTTACAAAAATAACATACACATTTGCTTACACATTTATGCAAAATTTCGCAAACAATTCAACTAGAGGCATTTCTTTAGTGGTTCTATAACATAAATAAGTAAGCAATCACACAGAATACCACTAAAATCTTCTTCACAGAGTGTTATTCCAAACTATTACATTAGGTTCTCATTGCAGAAGTGCATCTGTGCACATTACATCTGGGATTGAGTGCTTAGAGAAACATCAATGCAATGCATATCCATTCCCATTCCTGAAGGTAGGTTTCCATTACTTAACAATTAGTTACATAAATATTAACATCTGGTGTCTTAAATTATGACGGAGCTGCAGAAAATGTTACCATCATCCTGTGTTTTAAATTAACTGATTCATTGTGAGTTTTTTTATTAATCGTTAACACAGAAGAAAGGTAGATTAGTAGAACTTAAAAGCTATCACTATAAAAAGTTATTGCTAGAATTTGAGGATGCTGGTACTTAAATTGTCAGGTGAGAATGACAAACACTGAACTAAATTAACAGAATTAACAATTAATTCTTAATTAATTAATTGTTAATTATGGAAAGCAATTTTTTGTCATCCAATAGTGAAAGATAGTGACAAAGACACTCCATCCATGTCCTCTGAAGCCTGTGGAGAAACGGCACACTGCAAATACAGCTTTTAAAAAGGTGAGTGCACTTTAAATTACCTTCTTCTTCAGTTCTGCTCAGATTTCTGTTTCAACTGGATAAATGGTTCTCAGATTTGGTCCTGTGGGACCACTGTCTTCTGGTTTCACCTCCAGCCAAGCTCTTAATCACATGCTATTCAGTTTCAATTTCCTGTTCTGTGTATGTTCTTAAAATGTTATTTTGGCTCTTAAAAAGCTTAATGTAATTTGTAATAGGTACAATCCCTAAGCTTATTAGAGAGATTAAGGACTGTCCACAAAGAAGTGTGAGCTGAGATCTAACCAGTTGGACTGAGTCACTAACAGAGTGTCTGGTACAGTGTCATTCCCACCTGAGTAGGATTCCTCTGCCGGCCGCAGGATACAAACCGGCAACCTTCCAGACACAGGCGCAGATCCTTAGCCACAGATCCACCGCACCAATTTGTAAGAGTTGTTTAGTCGTAAATATGGAAGCAATTCCTAAACAGCAAGTTGTAAAGAGGCTGCCTGAATTTCTGTGTGCTGAAACCATTATAGATAATTACCATGTATAGAAAAAATGCAAAACAAGCAAGCTGATCAATTACCAGCATCATTTAGAATCAGCGATTAAGGGCCCAGTTGGACGAACACAGTAGACACACAGGTCTTTCATGAACGGAGCTTAATGACCACTACACTAGATGAGGATACAAACACCAGATCCTGAAGCCAGTTAACTCTTCAAAAACTGTTATCATATTGAACTTTG
This sequence comes from Lepisosteus platostomus, assembly GCF_059453375.1. Taxonomy (NCBI): domain Eukaryota; kingdom Metazoa; phylum Chordata; class Actinopteri; order Semionotiformes; family Lepisosteidae; genus Lepisosteus; species Lepisosteus platostomus. The sequence continues at coordinate 26,052,682 of NC_142627.1, read as the reverse complement.
TGTTCCATTAAAGCTGTCTTTTTCATTTTCAATTTTGTGTAACTGTTTGTTGTTCTAGGTGTGATGAATGTGCTATCACAACTTTTGTTTAATCTTCAAGGAAAATGTTTTTTTTATTATATTACATGAATATATAATTAGCTAGTGCCACCATGTACATCAGTCTTGCTGGTACAAACAGCTGTAAAACTATGACTATTTAAAGATCCCAGTGGAGTAACAGTTAACAGTCTTGTTGCTCAGCTTGTGCAGTGCTGTGAGTTGTTCCATGCACACACTGACCCATGTCTGCAGGCTCAGGGCTGGAAGCTGTTGTGACAAGGCCGCAGCTGAAAATGAAATATTAATGTGCATGTCGCTGCTCTTACAGCCCAAGCTGGAGGACTGCGAGGGCTGATGGTAGACCGGCTTTCTGTCTCATTTTTCTACCCCAGTCCCTACATTCATTTTCCACTACCCAAGTTACCTGTTGGCTAAAGGCACAGATCGTCCCTACAAATCACACACTACACCCTGGAGCACTGTGCCAATAAAGTACAGGGCATTGAATGAGAAATACAGGGTGTGACTATGGGCAAATGACGCATCTGATTCATTCACTAAGAGGAAGGACTGGAATAAAGAACATCATATTCCAGGAAAAAGTCCCCGATGTGAAAATTAGCTCAATGGCTTTGCTGTAGGACTTAACAAGTGATCAAGGACTACCTGAGAAACACTTTTCCCTTAGGGGAAAGGGCACCAGGCACACATGGCCTAATGTTAATGAATAAAAGCAACCAATGACACAGATCCTCCCGGTTTCCAATACTAATGCAAATAATTAACTCACAGCTGTTCTGCTTAGTAGTAGCAACATAATGGTAGTGTGGGAGACATTCACCAATTTCAAAATGAGCAACACCAGGTCTCGGGTATGGTGGAAGTAAATCCAGAAAGCTCTCTTTCCTTTGAAATGAACACTCCAATGATCAGGGCACAGCCACCTCAAACGACTTGGCATCGGAGACAAACCAAGCCAGCCACTATTGACTAATATATGAAATGACAGGCTCTTTTATTTCCACATTTGCAGGTCAGAACTCCGTCAGAGGCAAACAGGAAAAGCAAAATAAGACAGAACAGAAAGCGTGGCTTCCGCTCCCTCTGTACCATTGACAAGCTACGCAGTGGACACCTGCACTGATGTCCAGCCTGAGCAGCCAGGTAGGGGACCTCGGACACAGCCAGTCCATGCACACGCGACCAGGGGGGTTATACAACCTCAGTCGGGGAAATGTATGCAGCCCGTACACAAAGAGGCTCGATCTAACTTTAAAGTACCTGAATCCAATGTCAAACATGCCACTGATCAACACGACAGCGCTGTCTCACAATAAAATGTTACATTACCATTGATAAGGAACGCAGCTCAATACGATGCGTCAACATTAAAAATCGCAAACAACATAACTACTCACACAGCAGTGCAATGATAAATATATACGCCGACAGCACTGTACCTTTCGCCTCGCAATCGGCACAGTATTTGTTATCTTCTTCCCTCAGCATTTTAGACAGGATGGCCTGGTGCTGTTCATTGAGTTTCTGGGCCTTTTCTCTTTCTGATCGCGTCGTCATGTCTCAGCTGGTTGTTTCCGAGAAGGCTTTAACGTAATAGTAATTTGTCTCCCCCCTTACACGATGACAGCTATATTAAAAAGCGTTAACAGCAGGACCATTCCCCGGAGCTACAGTACAGACCGACACAGAGCGGCAGTCGGGAAATATGGCCACAGCCTGTGCGCACCCGGAAGCGGAAGTGGTCCTCTCCCAGCCGCCAGCAGGGCGCCGGCGCAGGCTGGCTGAATGTGTCCTATGCCCTGCGCGACTGCTTGTAGAGAGATAGATCGGGTTTGCATGCGGCTTGAAAGCAGCTACTACTGTATGCCTCAGTATAAAATCAACGTAGGTTGTGCAAATGTGTTTTATTTACGAAAAAAAAATTCCCCTGCAGATAGGTGAGACTAGTACGTCAGTGACACACCTTGACAACGCAAAATACCTTCGCTCTGAGTCGAGTTCTGTTTTGTCAGGCCTAATCTCTTGTGCCACGCATGTAATTACACTCCCTTACATAAGCAATACTAGGCAAATGCGGTTGTAAGTACTGTGGTAGTAGCTTCAGCGACACCGGCTAAACGGGTTTCAGATTGGTAATAAGATGACCTGCGATGGTAACATTTGATATGTACTTCACAAGTCCAGAACGGACTGCGGTACAGTGATGATGTATTTTTTAATGACGGAAGCATTTTTTTAACTTCTACAAGATTTTAAGTCGACAACTGACAAGGTTTTATTTTCCAGTATCATTGGGAAATTTAAATGTGCCCTACGTCACTTTATTAGCTATGTAATGTTTCATACGTTTACACTGTGATAAGATTACAAAGAATAAGGCAACATGCAACCAGTTCAATTCAAAATCATTTTAATTTAATCTTCATAAAGGTTACATTCAGTCTGTTTCAAATCCTATAAAAGGCTTCTTACTCACAAAAGCCTTTCTTAAAATTACACTGGAATTACAAATGTATTCATGGAGGAAATTGGGATCATCATGGTGGAGGTTTAGAAATTCAAGTGTACTGTATTTAACTTAGTTCTTGCCTTTTGTAATACAGTTTACGAACACACACACACACAGGTGCAGGGATTTGGAGCAGTTTAAAGTGGTGTCAACACTGTGCCTCACATACATGACAGCAGACCCCATGACTTCATACCCATTACTTGAATAGGATAACAAAAATGTCTATTTTTCATCAGCATTAAAACTGAAAGTCAACACCAAGGTTGCCCTCAGAAATGTAAGCTTTTGTTTAAAAAAGTTGTATCCTTGGAGCTTGTTAAATAGTGGTAGACATCTGTTATCAGATTTCGATTTCCACTATTTTTTGCAAGGTGATTCTTATGCTTAGGTCCTTTGGATACAGTGTTTATTATAGGACACCTGAATCTACAGTATTCTATTTTCAGACAACAGATAAGTATGTCCAGAATGGACTAAAAGTCAATGCACCGCCCCCTTCTCTCCCAGTCCCCGTATCGAGTGGGCTCCGGCCCCTTCGGTCCGCCTCTCTCCTTCGTAGCTGGGTTTACGTCATCAGGGAATTCTGAAGAGAGATGAGATACAGTACAGTATGCATCATAATTTGGTGCATATCATTTTGCTCAGAGGCTAGGAGACACAAATACATACATACATGTGACTCCTTACAAGTAAAAACATGAAAAATATAAAAAGTATAGTCACTATAAATATAAATAGGAAAAGGTAAAGGTTTATTCCATGCTGAAAAGAAAAGAGACTGTGGAGCCTTCTTCAGGAGTGAAGGCTTTTTTTTTCCTTTCAGGACGGAATAAACCATTACCTGTTCCTTTGTAGCTTACACATACTGATGTAGTTACCTACATATATATATATATGTGCATACTTCATACTTGTAAGCAGATTATGATATCAAACATTTGTTCCATAATCAATGTTAGAACTTGCATAAAGTTCTAAATCTCCCAACTAGATGATGTCCATTTAGTGATAAACATAACATATTAATTAAGCAAGAGCTGCACACAACAAATGCTTTTTTTTTTAAGTCTCAGCCAAGACCAGAGAGCATTATAGTTTTCTAATATTTGCAAATTCACTTAGGTACTCTGTTGTAAACTCACTATTTTTCATATACAATTATTTATAATATATATATATACACACAGTACTTCTATTTAATGAACATCGTTATTCAAAGTAACCAACATGAAAGTCAAAATTTGTACAATACAGCATCATTCTTTTCCAGGTAACTTCAAATAAGTTACATAATGCAAAAAAATATATACCACAATGAAGTAAGTGTTACATAACCCAAAGAAATCCAAAATCAACAGTATCATAAATTGATATATGCACAGAGAGGCTACAGAAGAGAGAATGCGTGTGGTGTGGTTCAAAGTGGATATAAATGATACCTGCAATGAACTGATGAGTTTCAATATAACTTATGTTGACATTCACATTGGTAAAGTTTAATTGTCTTACTTTCCAGTGAGTCTTTCTCAGTGGACGCTTCTTCAGTACTGTCGAAGCGGCCTAATGGAGTCTTGGGCTTCCGCAGAGACTCCTTACCGTGGGATTTACCGTCTGCGCCAGAGCCGGCCGCTCTGGTAGCTGCTCCGTTCACAAGAACTGCAATCGGGGGGGACAAAATTCACTGATATACATTTCTAGCTTTAGAGGAAGATTTCAGTATCTCAAATCAGGTCCTGCTGGCCTCTTAACAGTAACACGTTACAAGATTCTGCTTTAGTTTTTCTCAAATCCAGATTATTGAGTTACGTGAGATATTGCAATATTATTCCAATTAAAGTTTAGATAAAAAGGTTCCAATTTTAAAACAAATATCGTTGACATTTAAGAACGTTTGACATTCCATTAAGAACTGAAATTATCATGTTTATTAAATTTTAATCTGAAATTTTCATTTAAAAGACTGGACTAATTATAGAAAAACAGTAAAACCGTGTTGAATTGACCAGCCTACACTACAGTTAAACTACAAAAATCCCAATATTTCAGATTTAAACAATTTACAACGCAGACTGAACAAAATACTGGATGAACTACGGTGAACATATGTTATTTTGTCAGTGATATAATTAAACTACACTGAAATAAATAATGAAAGATCTTACGTTTATATTGTGTATGTTGCTTAAGCAATCCTCTACGGACATAATGTTTTATATTAAAATGATATAACCGCGTTAAAGCCATACTGCTCTGCATCCTGCTGCTGACACTTTAATATTATACAAGGTTTCTGGTCAGAGGAAGTACGTACAGGTACGTCATCAGAACGCGACAGTAAAAGCTGGTGGGACGTATACGATTCCGAAGTGTGTTAGTTCACTTCTCTAATCTGAACGAGAAACATTTCAATTACACGTTCACAACAGACATATAGCAATAGAGCAATACATACGCATCTGTCTCGATCAGAAAGCTGCTGTGACGTTTGCTGTACTTTAAGCATGTATTTTAGTGCACGCGATAAATACCAGTAACAAATTATGCGTGGTTGCTTGCTTTTTATGAACTACATGAAACGATATTTTCGCGTTTTTTGTAACATAGCTTAAACTTGAGTTTAGCGGTAAAGAAACAGGATATTGTAACGAAACCCGAGGTCCATTGAGCTCTGGGTACAAACAGCGTCCCCGGTTTTTTTTCATACTATTTGGGACAAAATCAACCCACCCTGAGTCCCTTCAGTAACATCCCCTCCCGCGTCGCCTGGCTTCTGCACGTCCGCAGCTCGAAGTATTCACTAACAGCGCGACACAACTGCAGTCTGTTTTATGTTTACTTTGCTCTGAGTCTGCTGAAACTGAATTTCTACATGCAAGGAAAAACACTTGCACTGTAACTGTGATAACGTTCTTGGACATTTATAATTTGGCATTATAATATTACATTACATAATAAATTCACTTCTCTGTACCAATTACTAATAATTGCTTGTATAGCGCTTTTCTGGACACTCCACTCAAAGCGCTTTACAGGTAATGGGGACTCCCCTCCACCACCACTAATGTGCAGCATCCACCTGGATGATGCAACGGCAGCCATAGTGCGCCAGAACGCTCACCACACATCAGCTATTAGTGGGGAGGAGAGCAGAGTAATGTAGCCAATTCATAGATGGGGATTATTAGGAGGCCATGATTGGTAAGGGCCAATGGGAAATTTGGCCAGGACGCCGGGGCTACACCCCTACTCTTTTCGAGAAACGCCCTGGGATTTTTAATGACCACAGAGGGTCAGGACCTCGGTTTTACATCTCATCCGAAGGACGGTGCCTGTTTACAGTATAGTGTCCCCGTCACTATACTGGGGCATTAGGACCCACATGGACTGCAGGGTGAGCACCCTGCTGGCCCCACTAACACCTCTTCCAGCAGCAACCTTAGTTTTTCCCCCAGAGGTCATCCCATCCAGGTACTGACCAGGCTCACACCTGCTTAGCTTAAGTGGGTTGCCAGTTGTGAGTTACAGGGTGATATGGCTGCTGGCACTGATATGGCTGCTAGAACTTTAAGTTTTAGATAAAGGTTATCTCCCAAACCATAACTACAGTGTTTAATGCAACTCATAAATTATATAATAACAAATTTTAATGGTTTCAATGTCTGGTTTTGTTTTTATTTTTGAAAGAAACTGCACCATTTTGCATACAGTCTTGTGGTCAGGGGGTTGTCTGCTGCCTTCCCTGAGTCCTCTTCCTTGTCTGCTGCTTATGTGGAGAAACCTTAAGTGCTGGATGGCATGGGTCCCATATGTCAAACTCTTTAGAATGAAAGACACTACGAATGCAAATAAATTCTTACAATTATGTTCATCAAAACAGATAGACAGACATTTTGACTGCTTAAATAGGAGCTTCTTCCATAAGTATGCAGCCATGAGATTGCTAGTTAATTGCTTGCTACAGTGCTATTTAAAATAATTAAATTTTCAGAACAATCTAGTCCTTAGCTGCAATTTATTTACATTAAAATTAAAATTATAAATACAATAATTATATTTTTATTCAAAGTAAAATAAAAAAGCACAAAAGTTACACAAGTTAGAACAGTTACACATGGTTTTATCATGTCATTCTACTGATGAAAAGCTTCCAAGCGAATTTTGCTTGAATCTTCAGGGTGTCTCAGTGCAATTCCATGTCGAAGAAGCATCTCAGTATAGGGTGGCCAAAATGTCTCATCAATGGTTATATATGGGTCATGAGGAGACTCAAACAGTTTATTCATTAGAAGCTGTGAAGAAGAAGAAAAATAATTATAATATAAAATATATTAATATTTATAATATATATTAAACTAAATTAGTGTACTGTATATGTGTTTTAAGTGAAAAGTGTCAGTATTGTAGCACTCCCTAGTTAAAACACTTGCAAAGTAATATTCTAACTGGAGTTGTGGCTGTGTATTTTCACACTTAAAAAGTTGCAAGATTATTTCAGAATATACAAGCAAACCTTCATCTGAGAAACCCTTTGGTGCCAATTATGCTGAATGACCTCCTCTCATTTGCGATCTTTCTAATATTCTTCACTATTTGACAAATATCATGATTGAAAACTGTGACTTGAGAATTATTTGAAAATAAAAAATATATATAAAACACCAAACACTGAAAAAAATAAAAATAAATTAAATATAGCTGCAAAACAGTTTACATAAAAATATAGGTTTCCATTTTAGTTAAAGTAAATGCAATATGAATATAATACTGAAATCTCAAAATGGCCAAAACAACCATGTGACAATTGTATAGTGTTACCTGTCCTAAAAGGATTGTTGTCACTGATTTGACAAATGTAACATGTTCTACCAGAGACAAAACATTATATGCAAAAACACTCTAGCTAACATTTGAATGGGTCAGTTGAATTATATTTTTTCAATAAAACTTAATCTGAATGCTAATTGAAGGTGACTAAAATTCAATGTTTTACTTTGACTAGTTCAGCAGTTTCAGAGAGAAGGAACAATTACTTAAATGAACAATCACTTAAATTCTCTTAATGTTTCCCCCATTCATAGATAAGGGAGAGCAAGAGGTCTAAAGTAGATCTCTGTGGCATACAACTATTCACATCCATCCATTTTCTAACCACTTTATCCCATACAGCGTTGCAGGGGAGCCAGGGCCTACCCTGGCAAGCAAGGGGTATGAGACAGGATACAGCCTGACCTGGACACCAGTCCATTGCAGGGCAGACAGAGACAGAGACAGAGACAGAGACAGAGACAGAGACAGAGACAGAGACAGAGACAGAGACAGAGACAGAGACAGAGACAGAGACAGAGACAGAGACAGAGACAGAGACAGAGACAGAGACAGAGACAGAGACACACCACAGTAAAAAGCAATAATACCTCCAGAATGTCATGTAATGAAATCAGTTCCACAGTCGGTTCCAGGGAAAACACCTGAAAGAAAAACCTCAAAGTATTAGTTTCTTGATATTATGTCAATTCATAATCTCAAAAAGTTTCCTAAGGAGAAATTGAACAACTGGTGGAACTCTTTGAGTTATTAAAAATCTACTGAATAGAAAAACAGGTTCAATAGATATATTTTTGATAAACAGCCCCTCAGTGTTACATTTAAGACAAGAAGGACCCACTTTTTTCTTCTTGTTTTCATTTGCCTGCTGTTGAGGAACAGGAAAGTGCTCAGCAAGGAAGTCACTAAATGTCTCCAACAAGTTCTCCTGGTAAGCCTTTATTTTCTGGATTTTCCTCTTTGTTTCCTGCACTGCCCTAAAATACAAATTATTTAAAAAATTAAAGAATATTCTCAATATTACCAATAACCAAAACCCAACAACACAATGCATTATCCAAGAGGCCATGAAGGAAGAGAACATGCAGTCTTGTTTAATATGTTATAACTTGTCAACACCCAATTAGACTGCATAGTTCTAAAAGCATATATATACAAGTTTATATATCTTTCAAGTCCAGTATTCAACAGTCACTCTGGTATGTTCAGGACTTAAAATAACAAGAGGATGAGACACACATCCAGAGGCCAATGGGCCTACACCTCACACCACTCTCAAGAGCAATCAACATTACCCAGTTCACTAAAGATAACTCAAAGAACTTATATCATTTGACACAAAAGATATCTCTCATTTAGTGTGTCTAAAAGCACTGCTTACACAGAAAGGCATTATAAATAAATATTTGTCTTTAAATGTGTTCCACCTCTTGTCATTTTCAGACATACTTTGCTTCAGATGATCTGCTTATTTCCATTTGCAGTTCTTTTGCTCTGTCAGTAGCTGCATTCAACAACTCTTCTTGTTCTTCTAGCCACTTCTGTTCACTTGAATTAAAAAAAACTCAATTAATTGCCTAACCTTGAAGACAGATTAAAAAACAAGGAGACTTCTTGTTCGGGAGTTTCAAACAACTGAATTACCGATACAGTTCTAATATATTGACAGGCTGACATCATAATGCAAGGCTGAATGTTTGTGACAAGGAGCCAGTACTATACAGCATTAGCATAATTCACAGTAGAACAAAGCGACATGAGGAAAATACAACAGACCTTTTCACATCCTGTTTCAGCTTTTCATTCTTCGCTTGACAACAGGACAGGACCATTTCAAGCTCTCTGTTCACCCTCTGCAGCTGTAACAGAATTGACATATTCAACCAAAGCAGCATGCGGGTTTCTAGCCGAGCGATGAGTGACATGCTTCATAACCTCAGCACAGGTATATACAAGCTATAACCCAATTATGTCCTTCAGGCCTTTAAGAAATACCTTTTCTCAGCATGGGTGTAGGTAATGTGAAAGATTTGTTCCAACTGTCAAAAGGGTTTAAGGTTAAGTAATTACCTGACAGAACACTTCTGAACTATTTTCAAACTTGGTCTCATTAGAAAATGAGGCTATTAAGGGTATTAAGACCACTGATTTATTACCATGTGTAACGAAAAAGCCCCTGCTTATAAAAGGGATCTCAGCCGCCCTGGCTGGGGGAGTTCTCCTTTAGCTCAGCCGGGCAGGTTTCCTGTTGCGTGACGCCGGAGACCCGGGTTCGCACCCAGGCAGTGAGGGACGAACTTGCAGGGCAGGAGTGGCAAGGGCGGAAACCCCAAGAACCGTCATCACATGCTTTAAATAACTATTTTTTATGTAAAAATACTACTGTATTCTCATTTCCGCAAAATGCTGTAAGAGACAGACTCCAATGTGGGCATCAAACTACTGCCCATCAGTCAATCTAGTACCAACCTCTTCCATACCAACAGCAACCAGGACTTCGTGGTTCTTAGGCAACACTGCAGAGAAAATAATAAAAATTTAATAGAACAAGACTGTGAAAATCTGCCACAGAACACTTTGAAAATAAGTCAGTCATGACTTCACACTAGGACTTTACGTTTCATGTTACTTTTATTTGATTTAGATCCTACCAGCAGTTTGTCTTGTAGATTATCATTTCTTATTTTTTATTAAAGCTTCTGAAGAAAATCCACACCACACTTACACTCTGGTTCTCTGTCCGCCCACTTCTTTAACTCTGCTGAGAGAGCTTTCGCTTGCAGAACCTGGGATATAGACAACAGCAGGAAATGCATATGAACTGTCATTTTTTTTACAGTAGAAAAAGCAAGTCACCATCAATTAAGGTATCAATAAAAATCAATATGATGAATTTATAAATGGGAGGAACACATAGCTTCTTGTATTTCGGACTTAGTGGAGAATAAGTGACAGTCCCTCCCACACAAAGACCGAGCCATCTGGAGTGTCTGGTGATGAACATGACAAGATGAAGCTCTTTTTAGAAGAATTATTTTGTGTCTTCCTCCAAGAGAAAATTCAGAACTTGCATAACTTCCTCACTAATCTTGAATCAAAGCCAACAGTGTAATAATGTAATAAAAAGATCCCATTCTTACCTGTTTTTCTGTATCCTGTAATGCCTCTGCTCCCACCAGAGATATCTTTTCCTGCACCTGCAGGACAGGCATTCAAAAACTTGCATTACAGAGGATATCTAGTATAAGAACTGTCTGCAGCATTACTACTATATCAGAATTCCATTTAAGAAAGAATTAAGAAGAGCAAAGGTGATGAGGATAGAATGTGAGAGACGTTAAACCCACGCCGTAGTGACACACACCTGCTCCAGCTTCTTCCACTGTTCTTCACACACGCCAAGCAGCTCATCTGTCGCACTGTCGGAGCACAGCGCGCCAGCTGGAATATCAGGAGCAAGGCTGCCTTGGTACACCGACATTCGTTTAGCCAGCGCCTTAGCCTACAATACAACCACACCTCTTGTAAAAAATACTAAAATAAAAATATGCTAAAGTAAATACTTTCTGATCAGATCAATGACTAGATGTATTGAAAAATGGATGGATATACTTACATTCTGCAAAAGTTCATCTGTATTCTACAAGAGATGAAAGTACACAGAACTGTTAAAAATGTAACCAGAAATCATCTATTTTAAATCAGTTTTGGTAACACTTTCAGGCAAAAACAAATGTTTAAGATGATAACAAGCAGATAATGCACTGGATGTTTAGCTGTTTGGAAGCATTTCTTTAATAGAAAAATACATATTTACAATAACCATGAAAACAGATCTAAGTCACACGGGATTCCTCTGGGATCTCTGTTTTTTCCAAAGACATACTGGTAGGTTAATTCTCTTTTGTGAAATTTGGCCATGGTGTGAATGTGTTTGTGTCTGTGTGTGACCTGTGATGAATTTGTGTCCCATCCAGGGTGTACCCCACCTTGCACCTGTTGCTTTCCCATGACTCTTGACTTGGTTAAAGCAGCTAAAAAATTGATAGATGGATAAAACATAAAATAACTGATTGCATGAGTATTTACATCTTTTGCTATGAAACACTTAAATAGGCTCTGTTGCAAACACTTCTCTAGAAGTCACATAATTAGTTAAATGGGGTCCACCTGTGTGTAATTAATGTGAGTTCAGGTTAAATAATGCCTCTCTGGAAGGTACCAAAGTCGACTGGCCAGGACACCAGGGTTAACACCCCTACTCTTTTCAAGAACACACAATGTGAAAAATTCTAAGGGGGTGATTACTTTTGATAGCCGCTGTAAGTGTGTTTCTGTAAGGAATTCTGCTGCTGTCAACATCCCATGACCTCACAAAAAAAACTTCAGGGTGAACGTTTAAGAAATGGTCATATGTTTGATGGTCTGAAATCCCTCCTAAGACATGTGAACTGAAGGTTGGTGGGCATCTCTTATTTACAGCCTTTCTTATTTTCAGTCCAAAGATATGCTGATAGCTTAACTGGCTTCTTGGAAAACTGGCCCTGGTATGATTATGTGTGTGTGTGTGCTTCTGTCTGTATGTGCATACTTCCATAAAACACAAAAGACTATGAAAGTGTTTTTCAACAAACTTGTTAGTAAAACAGAAATAACATGACACACAATTTTAAGATGAAACCCATCAGAATTGCTACAATCCTGACTGAAGGACTCTACATATTTGTCCTTTATACTGTAAATACAAATAACAATTATAACCCTCACAACACACAATTCCTATTACGGACTTCCATGATGTTTATGGTTTAGAAATATTTTGAGAAAACTGTTCTAGCAATATGACAGGATTGCAAAGTATGACAGGTTTATATATTACATTCTCCTACTGGTAGGAAATATTGACAAGACATATTGACAAATATCCTTTGGATGAGACATAAAACCGAGGTCCTGACTCTCTTTGGTCATTAGAAATCCCAGGGTGTTTCTCGAAAAGAGTAAGGGTGTAACCCCGGCATCCTGGCCAAATTTCCCATTAGCCCTTAGCAATCATGGCCTCCTAATAATCCCCCTCTCTGAATTTGCTTCATTACTCTGCTCTCGTACCCACTGATAGCTGGTGTGTGGGGAGCGTTCTGGCGCACTATGGCTGCCGTCGCATCATCCAGGTGGATGTTACACATTGGTGGTGTTGGAGGGGAGCCCCATTACCTGTAAAGCGCTTTGAGTGGAGTGTCCAGCAAAGTGTTATATAAGTGTAAGCGATTAATTATTATTATAAGACTGCAAAAACATACGTTTCACTTGAACGTGTGTAGTACTACTGTATTTTTTTCTGAATTTAGGTCGTAAACAGTTTAAGTGTATTAAATTTACTTATTACGATATTAAAAAATGAATATCTACATATTTATTTCGGGTGAAATATGTAGACGGAAATTTTACTGATTTTGTAATATCCCGAATCGTAAGGAAACAAGTCAGATCCATAGAGATAGATTTGATGTAGCTATAGCCTTATCATACAGTAAACGTTTACTAGTAATAATAAATCATCTCCTATTAAACTGCTTAAACATTTTAAACCTAAAAGCAATGCCCGTTACTTAGACCGTTAATGTGTCCGATATGTTTATATTCCATCCGTATGACAGAATGGCTTCCTTTTTTCATAACAGAACAAAACTGACAAAGCAATCGAACATGCTGTTTTAAAATGTTTAAAAAATCAGACTATAAAAATGGGGGCTCCTACCATGTCTGTAGTTTTAAATAGTTTTATCTGGGAAATTGAACGTAGTACTGCTCTTTCTTCAGTCAGCTCCCATTACTGTTACAAAAATACCGCGCCGACCGTAACGTCATACCGGAAGTGCGGCGCTGAGATGACGTTTCCCTGCCGGGTCACTGGGGTCCGTGTGACGCGACGCCTCTATGGATCTGGGTTTGTTAAAGATTTCCTATGTATCCGCGCGCCCGTGGTATTTTGTTAGAAAGTAGTGGCCATTCTGCATTTTCCTCTAGGGCAATGTTTTCATGTTGTAACTTTGGTTTGATTAAAATTGTTTCAAGACGTTTTAGTAAAAGGCTGAATTAAAATCATTTTTCCTTTCTAAATATATTCTATTCACAGCGTAAGGAGATTAATCCTTAAATAGTTTAGTTTAATCCTTAAACATGTTATCCGTACAACACAAAACGTTTTTATTTTTGTCTTTTTTTGTCTTTTTCCAAACTGGAAACGTGCAGCTGTGACAAAATGTGATAATCACTTTCTGATTACTGATTATTATTATTAATAATAATAATCCTTACTCGTATAACGTTTTTGAGGAAACTCCGCTCAAAGAGCTAACAGGTAATAGGGATTCCCCTAATGGATTCAATAATGTGTCACCCACACCTGGATAATGCGACGGCAGACATAGATGGGTAAAGGACAAGGGACTGAAGTGTTTCTAAGCGCTGGGGCAGTACTGTTTTAACACAAACTTAATGGAAACCACGTCATCTGTAATAATATAATAATAATAATTGCTTACACTTATATAGCGCTTTTCTGGAACTCCACTCAAAGCGCTTTACAGGTAATGGGGACTCTCCCCACCACCATCAGTGTGCAGCCCCACCTGGATGATGGATCTGTAGGTTAGCAGTCTCTCACTGTGCCTATCAAAGCTGAGCCGGAGCTTTATAGAGTTCAGCTGATAAACACGCATTTGCAACAGGGGTTAAATGAGTCGTAGTTGAGACTAGCATAAAGCGAGGGAACAAGAGGCACAAACTGAGGTTGTAACCGGAAGTGTGTGGGAGCAGAAGAGGCCGTGTCCCACTTCTCGCTCTGCGCCCAGAGCTCCAAGTCCGCCCCTCGAAGCGTAGCGCCAGCGTGACGTCAGGCGCGCGAGGATTCGAGGTGCACCGTTACAAACAGGGGAACGGGTCGACACCTCGCGTGACGTCACTCAGGGTCACAGTGCTGCCTGCTGTTGATGCTGCTTTTGCAGAGGCTAAGTGCAGGTCGGCAGATAATTGTTAAAAGATTTATTTTTTCATTCTCCACTCACAGTTTGATGAAATTGACTTTCACCTCGTCTATCCCAGCACAGAAGTAGTGGCACATCGTGCTCATTCATGTTGAGCTGCTATACTCAAAACGGGCGAACTAAGGAAAACTTGCCAACATCGCTGTTTGTTCAAAGCTGTGCGCTACTAAAAGCATTTCATATCGTCTATCCCAGTACGGAAATGGCAGTACGCGTTCATTCACGTTCCTTCAAAATAAACTAAATAGTAATCTTGGCAATACCTCAAAGTTCTGTATTATATTAAATACTTCGTCTTTCCATGTACGAAATACAACGCAGGTACACGAATACTCCTAAATAGTATTGTTAGTGCTAGTGAGCACCCTTGTGAAACAAATGAGGACACCCTGAGCCCTTGCTGACCTGAGCGGGAACGCTTTTATGAAGGACATATGCAACTGTACATATTGGGACAATACCTCGAATTAGCTGTCTTTGTGACATTCTGGCTGTTTGTAGCAAATGACAGTGTCAGCACTGAACACTTCACCCGCTGTCCTGCAGGGTCAGTACTGAACACTTCACCCGGTGTCCTGCAGGGTCAGTTATGATAGTTCACTTCCACAGAGCTCAAAAGCAAGCTCTTGTTTAAAGCAGCTGAGAACATAAATTACAATACCTAGATGGGGTATTAGGCTGTCATCTAAAAGAGGGTGATTGAGACATTTGGGTTTATTTATGTTACATTTAATGGAAAATGTGTGCAAGAGTGTACAAACCACTTCTGGACAAAGAAAAATGAAAACATGCATTTGTTCTATTGGTACAATATTTCAGTTTTAAAAATCACAAACTATATTATCCTATCTTTCATTCAATCACAAACAGAGTCTGGTTTTATTTAAAAAAAGTCAACCTCCATTTCAGACAAACATGTTTTCAGTTCTCCAAAGTGTTTGATCCCCTGCCTGTGTTCAATCAATAAAACTTCTCTTTGTATATTTAAAAACCCTGTTGTAAAATGATGGCATTGTATACAATAAACTTTTGTTCTTTTTCAAAGCACTTTAGCCCTCCAAAGATAAAGTTAAGTATATTAAATCACAATGGACTTGAAAACAATACAAAACCTAAGCTTTCTTCATTGCAGCTTTGTGTGAACTACATGCAGAAATCTCTCCTTACTTCCATATTTTATTGGAAGCCTTTAAAAGCTCTGAATGTAGTAATAAAAGTCACTTTGAATAATAAAAATTACTGTTCATTCTTTGCAGTAGAAAAAGTCTTTTTCCACAGGTATGATACAAGTTCATGTTGAGAATGAGTAGAAAATAAATTGCCTTTTGTGGAGATGTTGACATGAATGACTCAGGACTTGGTCAGTTCATAGAATAAATATTTCTTTTAGCAGCTACATTTTCCAGTTAATCATTATTACTCATTTGTATCATTTAACGAAATAGAGAATGTCATTAAAATATAGTTGGATTTTCATAAATAAAAATGTTAATTCTTTGTAACAGTAACAACACACATATTCTCTGAAGAAAATTAATGTTACTAGTGTGAACATAAAATAAGTTTAAAATTAAATTGGCTTAAAATATGAAAGTCTGTAAAAACATAAAAATAAAGAACTGCACAGCCACAAATGAACAAGAAAAAAGGATGATATCAAAACACTAATATAGTTAAACTCCCATATAAAAAGTATAAATATCTTTAAAACTCAAAAAGGAATCTGATACAACAATATTAACCATTTTGTGTTTCAATGCAATGAGGTAATAGCTTTGTTTCCTCCTTCTCTCCAAATGAAACATCAACCTACTGAAAATATTTAAGGCCTGCCACCAGGAAGAACTTCTCTAGGAATATTTCCGAGTCCAGAACGGCGATGTGTGCTGCTCTCCCGATGAGCGAGTTGGCAGTGTTGGGCAGAGCATGAATGACATCATAGCGAACCAGGTTACAGTCTCTGTTCTGCAGCACAGGCAGCAGCAGGTTCTCAATCATCTCCGCGTACACTGGTCCTGGAAGACAGGGAGCCAGGTTATTCCAGCCTCCTCTGAGAGCCAGTCCAGTTACCAGCTGGGACATCTGGGACATCTTTTAAAAAGCTCATTCCGCATCCCGGGCTGCAGGAGCTTCGCGCAGCTTCAGTCCCATCAAGATGCATTTATTATAAAACAATATCAGTGAAAGTGTAACACAAATACATTTGACATATTATCTTTACTCTTAGCACTAGGTACTTAAGGGTGTATAACTCTCAGGAGAACACAGCTGTTTGGAAAACATAAAATGATGAAAAACAAATTCCTTTCAATACACTGCAGGAAGATGGCACATTTTTAGTAACGATACGTCTATTAATAAATATTCATTAACCATCCAGCATTTCCTTTTTCCTCAAATCTTTTTTTCTAATCTCTTTTTTTTCCTACAAATTAATTAGGACTGAATAGTAAGATATTCTGCAAAATGTTTGAGAAAATATATGTTATATCTAAAAATCTCACACTCTACTGCAGCCTTGGTCTGGTGCATTACACATAAGGGCCAGTGTCACATTTCTTAAAAAGCATTTTCAAAGAGCATTTGTACTGAACACAGAATTCTGTTGTGCTGTTGTTTTCCTGTTACAAGGATACTGACTACAGCAATTAAAGCACCATTTAGCAGGCATTTGAAAGCAGGTTATTAATCATAATACTGATTCACTGTCAAAAGCACACAGACTGTGAAAACGTTTAGGAAACATTTCAGAAAGTTTCCTAATGTCTATCTCTATCTGAACCGACATAAACGATCAATCTTGATACAGGTTATAGAGGTGTGTTATCTCAGCCTTACAAGACTAGGCTGATGAGAGGGATACAAGCACTGTTGGGAGCTCGGGGTCATGGCCACACTGTAAGGGCTTATTTGACAGAGCCATTTTATTTCAAAATGTTTCTACACTGAAAAAGCCACAAGGGAAACACAGCAGAAGGGGGTGACAAAGGTCTCTGCAAATCACAGGGTGGAACCACTGGTGCTCCTTCATTACGTGAACTAGAAGAAGCGTCTTACCTGACTGCTTGTCCTTTAAGGCTGTTTTGCACATTTCAATGCGAGCAGAATGATAGGGGACATAGCGGTCCTGAAGAGAGCCAACTAGGACGACGTTTTTAAAGAACTGAAGACCTGGAAAATCAGAAATAACAGATTCCAATTAATTTAGATATAACATTTAGAAAGACTCATTACTGGGCACAAGTTTAATTTCATTTGAACGAGAACTGAAAAGACTGGATTGCCATCTTCTGGATATCAGGATCACAAAGACAGTCATCATTCAAATGAGGTATTAATGCAATCACCTAGTTTAATTGAAACACAATGGGGACTGCTCCACATTCAAAACACAGTATTCACTATTCGGGTGATTCTCAGTACTGCTCCCCTTTGCCTTCTGACGCAAATCAGTTCTCACATGCTAACGGGTTTCAATTGTGTATTTGAGACTTATTTTACATTTGTTTTGGGCTGGATTCATTCAAAAGTTAAATGATATTTAGAACCAGTATCAATACTTGCTGGATGAAAATTTCTGAGTTTCAGAAATTCCCTTATTCAGTTGTGTTAACTGAAATGTCACCTACTGGATGAAAGGGGAAAAATCGTATGCGCTCAACTACAATAAAAACGTGCAGATTGGAAAGCCCTGCAGTGACCAATGAGTGCTCTTTTCAGTGAACTGCTCTCTCTGCTACTCGCCTGCCTTTTTGCTCAGCTTGTACAGAAATGTCTGCCGAGGGTCAGAGTGATCACGGCAAGTCAGCTGCAGCAGGGATCCAGACTTCTTCCACTTCTGCATGAACCACAAACCTCAACACAGAGAAACACATATAAGCCTTCAGCTCCATAAAATGAAACAAAATAGCTGCTCTACATAACAAGAAACATTTTTAAAAATTGCCTCTCTGGTTTTATTTTGTTGTAAATCAACTGAATTTATGATTTCATTCAAATTGGCATACCTGTGTTGACCAAAGCTGAACTATTGTACAGGGTCCCCAGATGTGGCCCAGACAGAGACAGGAAGGTGTGCAACTTATTCAGGTAGAACTTAAACCTGGGACGAGTGAGGACTGAGCGAATGATTAAGTTCCCAAGAGAGTGTCCTACAAAGCTGTTGAGAAACAATGTTGTGTTACTTTTAAGAGGTTAGAATAGGGAGTCTTGCCTGTGTTCAGGTTGTAAAAGCAACAAGTGTGTAATAACACAAAGTAAAGTAAAATTAACAATGAAAGGCTCTACAGCTAAACTGATGTATAATTCTCGCTCTTTTGTGCGTTTTTTTATCCGTTTCCTCTACTCAAATTACCCTTAGTCATTCAGGAGTTAAAAGCAGAGTATATGTTTAGAAAGAAAATAAATCTATAGGGACAACAAGTTATATAAGACCTGTGAATGAATACCTGATACCAGAAGAACACCCAGCACTCCACTGGCTAGGGCACAAAAGTGAGAAAAGACTTAAGATCACAGTTCAGAGCAAGATCACAGAGCAGAGTGGACTATTATTTATAGGAGTACTTGCCTGATTTTTGAAAGAGTGAGGTTGTAGATCTGAATATACTGCACTATTTCATCCAACAGCCTATCTGTCATGGAGTCAAAATCAGCAAATGTGTCGTTCTGTGGAGGTTAGCAAAACAGAAATAAATTAATTCAGTCTCTCCAAAATATACTGGGTGAATTCTGAGTCATACCTAGAAATGAAATGTATTGCTCACAGGATTTAACGTCCGCTATTAAGCAACTCATACAAAAAGTAAACCTAAATCTCAATGCTCAGTCTCTAGCATGTGTGATTTAAACAACACAAATACTAGTGCACCTACAGTCTTGCTACATTTACCTGGTTTCGCTCAGACATGAGGAAGTCAATGCGAGCTCCTGGAAGCCCCAGCTCCAGGTAGGTTTTTACTAAGCGCAAATCAGCACTGTTACCTACAATTGAGAGAAAAAAAAATTCAAAACAAAATCTACACACAGTGCAACCCTGATATATGACCCAAAACTGTTACAATATCGTAAAGGTATGACTTAACACTAGAATGCTGATGAGGAGCAACTGGAAAATTAAAATAAATATTGGTCCACAACTTTTTTCCTGTTACATCTAATTTTGTCCATTAATTTTTCTTTACATCTTATAAAATAGGTTTTGGTTTGCCTCCCTTTACCATGGGGAAACAGGAGACCTTTGTAGATTTGTTTTTGCTGGATTTTATTTAAAGGAATTCTTACATGTATGAATAAATGTGTTCTGGAATTCAATTATTTATGCAAATATGAATTTGTTCTGTATAATGCTATTATGATTACAATATTTTTTCAAGTTGTTTAAAGCAAAATACATTATACCCTCTGTGACTAATGCTGTCACGTCATAGCAATGACTCTGGAGGGAACTGAATATCCCTGCTCATGTTTCACACCTGCAGGTGTACAGTGGTCAGTCATGTTCGGAACTCATAAGAGATATCAGAACCTGCAGAGCCACACACCATCCAGGCCGTGCACACACACAATGAGATGAATCCCTTCTTCAGAACCATCGTCCTCCTCCGCACTGAAGTATGGCACAGTGGACGCCAGTCCAGGCACGTCGCTGTACAAGAATCCAGGCAGTTTCAGCTGCTTCAGGTCTTCTTTGGCCTCGACAAAACTGTTGTAATAAGAAACGTCATCTGAATAGAGTGGCTCTGGTTAGTTCTGCAATTCCTTTAAAAAAAACCAGTAAGTTGCAGGAAAGAAAAGTGACTGGAAATCAGTTTTGCTGAGAGTGAAGTTGCCACTATTTCACGCAGTAAGCTGCCTCTTCAGAGTATGGAGTAAAAAAAATGATTTAATACTAAAATGAAAAAACAGAATTAATTTCAATGACAATTTGTAATAACTTACTTTTCTTCACAAAAAGAACATCTTATTTAAATACTACAAAACTGTAAAAACCTCAACTGCCTTATCATTACTATATATATCACATCTCAATATCATTAATATCATTACTATACCTTCACATAAAACTATTTATCCGTGGACTTTCTGCGCCCTGTATTGTACTGCAGGTGTTTTAGTTAAGAGTGAACGATCATGATCATTTACAGACTGTTTGATGAAAGTATTATACATTAAGCAATTTCTTTTATTTATAACAATTTATATATTACGTATCTTTGAACGTTCATTTTTACTCCATATCTACATCAGTTCAGTAAAGGAATACACATAACACTTACGTGTTCATCTGAGAAGTGGGGGCACTTTCATACCAGCGCATGCAGGCTGCGGAGCTGGCCAGCCCAGTGCTGGGCTGCTTGGTCACAGTGTCCAGCTTGCTCCGGGAGCAGCCCACACTACAGGGGGAGTCCCTCATGGCAGAGGCAAACGACAGGCAGCTGGGGGTGCAGACCCCCGGCAGGTTACCAGGGTCTCTGAAATGCTCCACAGCCAGATGTTCCAGCTGCACAGCTTTCTCATCGTCGCTCATCCCATCACACTCCGTCCCAGGCACGCCGTTCACATAGCCGTCATCCTCTCCCTCCTCGTAATAGCCATTCTCGATCATCTCGTGCTCCTGCTCCTCCTCCTGAGGCTCGTTCGCTTCCCCCTGGAAACTCACGGTGTTGAGAGTGGTAGCTGCGCTCTCCAATGGACTTATTTCAGAGACATCCGTGCTGCTCCGTGATCCAAAGTAATTCTCCACAAGCCCCTGCCTCACTATGTCACTGCTGCTTGCAGCAGAAATACTGTTCACGCTTGTGCTGGAATGGCAAGCTGCCTGTGGCTCACCTGTGGTGTCTTCTGCTTTCTTACCAGGAGATCCTTTCTGAACCTCTGTCACACACTCAGCACTTCTGGGCTCACCAAGGAACACAACCTCAGACTTGAGCTCAACCATGTGCTCTGGCGGAGTTGTTACTGAAGGAGGCTCCTTGGACTTGCCAACAGTGCCTGCCAGAGGCTGGGAATCGCAGTCGCCCATGGCTCCCAGCTCTCCAGCACAGGGCAGTAACCCTGTGGCTGAAGAATTAACACTGGGAGCACTGGGAGTGGTTTTAGTAGAATTTAATCCAGTTTCCATGTGTCCTGAAAAGACCACACTTTGCTCTTGGACAAGAATGCTAGATTTCCGAGTCTTGTCGCGTTTGGGCTGGTCTCCTTTGCCGACATCCTGCAGGGTCTGGTCCTCTGCTACAACAGAGACCCTGGAGCTGTCATCCTCCTCCTCGTCTGAAGGCAAGGAGTTTATGGAGGTTAGAGACGACTGGATTTCACTCACAGCACTGGTGCTCTCAGTGCAAATGCCATCTCTCACGTTTTTCACGCTGGGCTCTGGCTTGAGCAGTGGTGGAGGGTGAGGTTTCTCGCTGGGCTGGGAGCACTGTTCTGAAACTGGTTCAGACAGCAGGTCCAGGTACGGCTGTGTGGCAAAGGAACTGGGCTCACTCTCAATTCCGGAGTCTGACAAGCGAGAAGAAGCACAGGAAGCACTGATGTCGGGCAACTTCACAGAATCGCCCCCGACTACCAAGTGGACCTCTTTGACTGATGTGCTGGACTGCCTGGGTTTAGAGGAACTGTCCCCGGACTTGGGGATCATGCCCCTTTCAAACACAAAATCAGTTTCACTAGTCAAAGGAGGCAAACCAGACTGCACATCTAGGAACTCCGTTTGTATGACTTCTGGAATGGTCCCTGTAGGTTTGCCATCAGTCCTACATGGCAAGATCACAGTTACTTTCTCTCCCTGAAAAGGATTTTTATCACTTGGTTTCACATCGATTTGTCTGACTCCTGATATTTGGGTTGATTTTTGGCCGCAGGGCTCGAACTGATCGTTCTTGTACGCAGATACAGATTCTGTCACTAAAGCCCCAGTGCCAACCTGAGGCTTACTGAGTGCATCCAAACTCAAAAGGCTAGTAAGTTCATTTCCTTTTTGACTGCTTAGATCACTGTCTGTAGTGGAGTCTACAGCACTGCATCCTGTATGGAAGGGCAGGAAGCGAGGCTCACTACTCTGACCTAGCTGCTTAGTGTTTGTCCTTGCATTGCTAGTGACCTCAATATTTAAAGCATTGGGCTCTTCCTTTTGATTAGTGGAAGGTTTTCCTTCTTTGGACTTGGAGCTATTTTCTACAGCAGGAGCTTTCAGACACTTATAACCTACCAGGACAACAGAATCCTTCGAACTCTGTTTCACAAGTTTCTTGGCATTCTCGGTTTTCATGTTTTTCTTCAGCTTTGTCACTTTTCCTTTTGACTTGATGGATTCCTCATGTTTGCCCTTTTGAGACTTCTGCAGCTTCTCGCTGTCAGAGGGCCACACTGCTAAGGCTGCTCTGGTCCTCAGCTCCGGGCTGGAGAAACCCAGGCCACCGCATTCCTTCAGCTCGGAGCGGTCTGCCCTGCCAGAGACGGAAGCACCTCTTATATTCTGAGCACCGAGCCACGGTCCATCCAGATCTTCAAAACAGAAAGGTTTTCACATGTGGAAGTTATGAGCAAAGTAAGTAAATGTCCAACTATATGGTGAATAATTACATTCACATAAGCAACATAATGTGTTTAACCTCACTAAAATATCCATTCTATTATTTAAGCATTTAATTGAATTCACAAACATTGGATATTATCAAAATAATTTTTGTAGTTTATTACTGGACTGCGAAAATATAGAATATTAAATTCTATATACATAGTATGTCTAGACATACATAGTATGTCTATGACTGTCATTTAATGGCTAAAATACAGACAATAAATAACACTGAACTTAGAAAAACACTATCCGGTGTGAAAAAAGTGTTGCTTGTTCAGAATAAGTTACTCAGCCATGTTATTGATATAAATTTTCCAGAATCCCTTCTCTGATCTTTAGGAAAGCTTCTCCAAACAACAAGCAAATAGCAACCACATTAGCAAAAACAGGCCAAATGGCATTCTCTTGCTTTCAACCTTAATGTTCTTGGTTACAGTCAGTGACAAAGGTTTGTTTACTGGCATCTTAAAATTCATGAGCATAATAGACCCCAGTACTTTAAAAATAATCATAATTAATGAGCACAACGCATCTTAAAAGCTCCAATGTCAAGCAGGTCTAAAAGCACACTTTTGCTGGACTAACCCTCTGTGATGGAATCAAGATATCTGTCCTCAAAGATGATGGGCAGTGAATTAACATCTCCATCCAGGTCAGCACACTCAACAGGTAGGGGGGGCAGAGAGTTAAAGTAAGTGGAATTTTTAATCGCTGTTGTCATCTGCAAATGGCTGTGAGCACTGAAAAAAATAAAATGCATTCAATGAGCAATTACAGCCTATGCCTACAAGGAAAAATTAAATCTAATTTGTAGAAAAACAATACAGTAGGGTCTCGATATCTGTGAATTTAACACTTGGTCTGGCTGACAGGAAGAACAGCATAATGGAAGGAAATCTAGCTGAAGGTTATGCATAGCCACATTAGCTGCACAACAGAAATGTGAGACGCATCTAGCTAGAAAGTGAATCTCTCTCATCTTGCCCAAGTAACCACTACCCAGCATCCACATCTCAGTGTGGTCTTGTTTTTGTATTGTAACAACTGCACTCAGTTCTGTGTCGGCGGCGTGGGGATTGACAGACTGGAGACGACTGTAAAGGCTCACTGACAGTTTTATTGCCCCTCTCGTTACAGTGGGGTAAGCTAAACATGGAGCAGGGAGGGCAGAGAGAGAAAGTGCAGGCATCGCTGGATGCAGTGGAGGGATTCATTTTAGCTGATTGCTATTAGTTTGTGATCACTTGACTACTGTTGTTTTTTATTTGATCAATGTTATCTTAATTAATTAAAGCCAAAGCAATTAGTACTTTATCATATAAGGGAGGGCTACTTATGTAACTTATAACCATACACACTATGTACTGTAGTACATTATGCAACAGTATAGGGGTGGACAAATTTGGCTACTGGCAAAGGCTCTTTGTACCCTGTACCCAAATACCTGCAAATGTCAAGAGCCTACTGTATCTAGAAAAAAGATGTGGAATTCAAGTTACCAAGACCTTCAATCTTTCTTCATGATCACAGTAATGAGTACATGAGTACAGTGCTTGAGGCCTGGACTGCCTGTCAGCAGACTAGGTCCTCTCTAAAGTGTCTCCACAGATTAATGGAGTCACCTTGCAAATATAACAGCCTTGATGACTTATTGGCAACTTACTGTAGTTCTTGATATGCAAGAGCAGTCTGTCGTGGGTGTTCCAGACAAAAGAAGGCTTCTGCAAACCTTCTTACCTAAAAAAAGTGTATAATAAATTATTGTGCATCAATAATTTGCATAAATATAAGCGATAATAAAGCAATAATGCCATTTGCATTGGCCAGGTAAATATTTATGAGACATCTATACCTATCTGATCCACGCCCGCTTGGAGACTTAAGTTATAGGTTTCTAGCTTTGGTGATCCAGAGCCCAGGTGGGCTGGTGTATCCACACATTTTCATTCCAAATCAGGTCTTTATGACCTTAACCACCTTATTTTTTACTTAATTAAATTAATTTGAACAGCTTTTCCCAGCTCTTTAGGTGCCACCTTACTATTTACTTAATTAAACTAATTTGAACAGCTTCTCCCAGCTCTTTAGGTGCTGGTGCTACAGATACTCCAGCCCTCCAGGACCAGGACTACCCATCCCTGCAAAGCCAGCTCTGTGGCTGTGGTCAGAAAGGTACAGTATGCTTCAACACAGAAGTTACAATCGCATCCAGTGGACATTAGCAGCTGGTAGGACAACCAAGGCAACTTCTCTGGGCAGAGATAATGGCCGGCAATTTAATCATTTGCAATTTAATAATTGAATTCATTAATCAAACTGTATATATAAAAAAATATTTAACTTCAGAGAAGTTAGCACTATTATTAATGATTGGTTAATACTTACTCACTCTAAAATGAATATGTTGTTTAACACATTATGTTGCTAAATCCAGAAGCAATGGGAAGTTTACTATCTAACAACATTATGCACAGTTCTGAACATCAAGGCATTCCTATGTTTCATTTTGCAGCTGCGCAAGGGGTAGTAGAAGATGAACGGCAGGTCTTTCTTCTGTGCAACTCATCTCATTTTCCAAAATATCCCATTCTCCCAGCAGCATCTCCTCATCTGAGGCTGTGAACAGGGTGAGGGGGTGGAGTGAACCCATTTGCACTGCCAATGACTTTCAATAGGATTGAGATCTGGGGACTGTTTTGGCCAAAGAAAGCAGTGGACATCTGTCTCTTTAAGCCAAACATACACTACATGCCATTAAAAAAGACTTTTTTAACAAGGGGTTACCAGCGTTTTGGCTTAAGAGGAAGAGAAAGTGAAAGAAGAAGCAAGATGCAACTGCTGTTAGACGGCCTCTGCTGCCAGCTCAGTACTCACTCGGAGTGTGTGGTGCTCCTGCGCTAATAAGGCTGCTACATCCTCCTGCAAGGACACCACCTCCAGAAACTGCCCCCAGAGAGCCATGAGAAGGGAGCAGAGCTGGGCTAGGTTCATGTTTATCAACTCAGCCAGCTCATCGGGATTCTCAGCCTTCTGCTGCAAAAGATCACAAAGCATGAGGACAGCAGTCTAACTTCAGAGCTGCAAGAGTGTAACATCTTTCAAAGAGTCCACATATCCTTAAAATAAGTAGTCTAATCTGTAAGCACTTTAGGTACAAGCTCTTCCACAGTAATTTAAAACATTTTAATGAATGTTACTCAGTTTAGGTAACATCTTAGTTCTAATATAACGTCACATAATCATATTCCAGTGTCTCAGGACTCCTTACTAACCAACTCATTTATTTTCAAAGATACATTCATTTTTATTTGTTTGCATGACCATTCATGTCCTCTTTGCCCAAACAGCCTCCTTGCCCAGAGCAGCAAATCATCAGTTATAATACTCTGTATACCTCACAATTTTTAAATGGTAAGCAAAAAACACACAAGGACCAATACAAACCAGCCTAAACTGCAAGTGCATTCAAGTCCGTTTTGCAATACTGAATGTGACAACTCCATCACTTAAAGTCTCCCATATGATTTGATACTTTTTGATAATCAGTTATATCACATTTGACAATAATTTTATTATTAAACCATATTTTCTTACTTCAACTTTTAGTTTTCTTTTATCTGTACTAGGATTCCAATATAGTTCCTGAAAGAATAAATAAAATTTCTAACCCTCATCTGGGAAAAGTATTATAACAGCATAATGTAAATAATATTGTAATGTATGAAGAAAACTGTCGTGAATTTTCAGCTAACTTTACATATAACCAAATCCACCGCAGCCATCATACTATATAGTACGTCAGTTAAAAGACATAAGTAACCCTCCCTTATATGATAATTGAAATGCTAATTCATTGGCTCTAAGTTAATTAAAATAACACTGATGAACAAAAAGAAACAGTAATCACATACTTATAGCAATCTACTCAAATTTACTGTCAGTGAGCCTGTACAGTGGTCTCCAGCCTGTCACTCCCCATACCGCCGACACAGAACTGAGAGCAGTTGTTACAAAACAAAAACAAGATCACGCTGAGATATGGACGCAGGGCAGGGGGAAGAGAGGCTCACTCTCTTACGATCTCCATCTGGCATGCAGCTAATTTGAAAGCTGTGCTTACAACCTTCAGATAGGGTTCATCCTGCCCTGCTCCTTTTCCATACAGAAGCCCGTCAGCCAGACTAAATCGCCAATAAGCAAATTTGTGAATGTTAAATTTGCAGACATGGAGACTCTACTAGATTTGCTGGTAGTTGGATATTGTCATAAAACCAGCTGTATTATCAGCTTGCATTTTGATATCATCAAGACTTAAGCAGCACTTAGAAACATTAAAAGGAAGGTAATGAGCCACAGACTGCTGTGCAGGTTAACAAAAATCTAGCAGCCTTTTACAGAGATTCTCCATTCTTCTGTGCTTTTATAGAACTACTCCATTCTCACGTGCAGACATGTATGTCCTAATGAAAGGAGATACCTACCTTGACCTGATCACACAGTTCAGAAAGACGAGCTTCCACATCTAGTTTTTCTGAAAAATAAGCCAAAATACTAGTAGCGAACAAGCCAGTTGTCTGTATCAACGCAATTAAAAAACAAAATTTCAGATTTCAGATTGCTCTAATCTCTTGATTTTATACATCAAACCTTGAATTTTAGGAAACAAAACTGAATTTGTCAAACATAATACAATAAAGTTATATAGTACTGCTGTTGTCTTCTGAACTATTCTGTCAGAATGTCTGTTGAACTACACTGAAAATGTCAGTGAAACAAACCTGACACTTACTTGGTAGTAAAGCAGAAGATATACTTCTAAAATGTAATCTTAATTTTATCATGAAAGGCAGGTACATAAACCAGAAAACACATAGCAATTTGCTCAAATATCCATGTAGTTATAAAAAAACAATAATTCAAGATGAAATAAGGAAATAAAATCTTAAAACCCAGGCATAGTCATTAAACTACCAAAAGGTTCATTCAAACAAAAAATCACAATTTCAAATATTAATCAGGCAGCCATGGGATACCAATTAAAAAGCTGAAAGTAACATTAAAAATTGCTAATGAAAGTCAA
Organism: Lepisosteus platostomus; assembly: GCF_059453375.1. Classification (NCBI taxonomy): domain Eukaryota; kingdom Metazoa; phylum Chordata; class Actinopteri; order Semionotiformes; family Lepisosteidae; genus Lepisosteus; species Lepisosteus platostomus. Next base: position 26,024,573 of record NC_142627.1, on the reverse strand, counting down.
ACAGAAATTGCATGAGGAGAATAAAAAAACAGCTCAAAATAACTGACTGCAAAACCAACTCTATAGTAGGGGATGATTCACACAAGAGCTCCATTACAAAATTAAAAATTTAAACATACAGTAATAATAATGCTGATTACATGATGGAATAAAAGGATACACCTGTGACTATTGATTAACATAGTTTGATGTCCAAACTACATGGTGCAGTTCTGTTTGTTCAGGAAAAAATTATTAAAAGTGAGACGTGACGTGATGCAGAGCAGGTCAGGAACATACCTATGTAGACGGCTCTCTGGCTTCGGGGATAGGGTCTTCTGAGAACTCGCTCAAATAGGACTTGCATGCTGGGCTTGGCTAGTTACAGGATTGCACATATAGGCACGTTTATTTTTCTTTCCCTTTTTCCGGATTAACGCTAATCCTCACACTTACATAGATTAGCCACTAAGCAGCGACAAACCAAAGCATGTGGGGTAAATCGAGTGTAAACTCCCCGACACATGGATGTTAATGGGAAGCAGCAGTCTCGTCAACCTCCTTATTAAGCCCAGACAGAGACTCTAGAGAGCTGCAGCAAATCGCTAAATCACAAGATAAAACTACAAAAATGCAACGCATTCCAGCTGTAGGAACAATGTGTTAGTCTAGTGTCGTTTAATGGAAGTGAGTATTTGCTTCTTGTGACTATCAGGGAATGTGAATGCCTAGGAACTCCCATAGTTGCTAGAGAATAGGGGTTAACTGTTAGTAAGATTAGTACACAGCAAAAGCTAATGCATATTTAGCACCAAACACAAACATGAGAAAAACTAGAAAAAGTAATACAATAAAAAAATGAAAAAGAAATACTGAGGTGACTGGGAGAGAATAAAAATTAAAAAAGCACTTACAAAATTTGATTTTTATGTTCTATCCACAAACTTTAAAAAAGTACTTTATTGCTTAAGGTTTAAATATCACTTCAAAGGTATCTCTAACGATCTGTTTTGTCTAATTGTTTATATTATAAGTAAAGGTAAAACAAAACTTCTGAAATAATAAAACAGTTTTTCTCAAACAAAAGGAGTCAGCTTTTTCAGGAAACTCACACATTATCATTAAACTCATATTTGAACTATTAATATCTGCAGCATAGTGCAATTCAGCATGCAGGAGAATTTAATCTTGAGCATCATAACACACACAAATTGTGTGCTATTCGTTAAAAGTTACATCACAAAATCACAAAACGTCATTTATGACACATTAAATTAAATGATCGATTTTCAATTCTATTTAACTACAGAATCCAGCTCAATTATTTGAGACAAAGTGCCAAGTGTGGTTCAAACGGCTTCACTGGCTGTGCCTGTGACTTACAGCCCCTGCTTCACAGAAGCCTACCTAGTTCCATTCTGTGTGAAGAGGGGAGGTCCTTTGTCACCATCGTGAAGTAGTTGAAAAGCCCCTGATACGCAAGCAGCAAACTAGCACAGAGGCTATAATGGAAACTGTAGGCATGCTGCAGGCAGTTCTCCGACACCACAAATGTGCTGCCCTGAAAGAAAATGCACAGCTGTGAAAGCTTGGCAAACACAAACACATGGAAGATCCTAGTAGTCTTTCTAGCTTCCAGGAGAATTTTTGCACTGCTTAAGAAATTAAACCATCTCAGCCCAATCTGAAGTAAACTTTTATCTTAAATTATCTTCTCTGTAATCTCTTGCACTAAACACATATACATACAGTATATATATGAAAATATACGACTTTATTTCTCTTCTCTACGTATCTTACTCATTATGATCTCGGTGAGTAGATCTTTGTAACTTATCCAGCTCTGAGTATTTCGCTGGAGGGGATCTTTAGAGACTGCCAGATAGCACATGGATCTGGAGATGGCTAACAGGAAAGTTCCAGTGACAATCTTGTATGTGCTCAAATAAAGGATACAATAAAACAATAAGAAGTGCTTCATGAAACATTCATTTGTTTAGTTTATTTACCTGCATTGGTAAGCTGCTGTTACTGGTATTGTTTATGAATGCACCAAGATTAGCAGCCAACTAGCAAAATTTGACATAATGTGTGGATTTCACAACATTTCACAAATTCACAAGGACGTAATAGGGAGGAATAAGCTGATCCTCACTACAAGTAAAGGCCACATGACCAGTAAAACAGCAAACATCCGTCATGATTTATGATTCTCTGTTCTTGTGAACTTCCATCTCAATCTGAAGCTTAGTTTTGCTAGGCTTATAACAGCACAAACATGTGTCTAGAATCATGAACTCATCAGCGATACTTAAAGTACTGTCCCTGTTCCATCATTAACTCATCTCTGGCTAAAGCTATTGCTTCATGGGCTTTGGCTCATGTCACTAGTTTTAATTTTAAAGCCTAGAAAGCGACTACCTCATCCTTCTGTAATTAATATGATTTCAAGAGGCTAACAAAAGGACGTCAAAATCATTGCATCCACACACAAAATCAGCACCAAATAACTACAAATGTTCAAGGAGATCTCACCCACTTCAGTCTTACAGTGTTTTCCAAAGGATGAGTCTGTGCTTTTAATAGAGAGCAAGAAGAATGCAGTATACTACTGCCATACTTCTTTCCAGAAAACATTATAATTGTACTACACTAAAAGCCACAACCTTTCTGTTCTTTATAGAGAGAGCAGTAGACCAGAAACTCATGGATTATGAAAAATGTTTCTTTCATTCAGAATTTCATGCAGAATTTTATAAAGACACACACAGTCAAAGAAATTACATACCACTTCTAAACAATAATTATTAGCATTCTCATGATTTTTTCATAGCAGTATTGTTGCCACTGTTGTATTATTAAAGGAGGAGGAGCTCTGCATCACCAACCAAAAGCTTGCTGTAGTCAGCTTGACATAATTTAGTGAATTACTGGATCTAAATGTAGGACAGCACTGCTGAAGTGTCTTGAATGCAGGCATTAATTTGCATATTTATAAATTACTCACAGCTAAGCTTCAGGATGCAAAATCATACACAAGAACACAAATTAATTGAGACAGTTGATACACATGTTGATAATATTTTTAGTTCCTTGCAGAAGTTATCTTAGGACATCTGAAATGCAGAAGTAATGAAATAATTTTTCTCACATCTGAAGAGAGTTGCTTCACATAACCGCAACCAAAAACAACGCTCTCGAGAGTGGGGATCACAGAGTCCTTATTCTGAGCCGGGGCATTTCTGTTCAGCCAAGTGTTCTTTACTGGGCGAGGAAAGCTACAAACAATCACAAAAACAATATAAGAAGGACAGATACACTGAAATATTCCTCAGAGTTACAGAGAGGGATCTGAGCTATTCTCAAGCTCTTGTCTCAGTCTCCATATTCCATATTGTGTCATGAATCAGTTTTAAACTGGAACTCATTTCTTTCACAATGCCTATTTGTACCTCACTTGTGAAAGTTTCCACAGGCAGAAAAACAGAAATTATTTAAACATTGATAAATTAATACATTAATGCAGTACTTCTCAAAAGAATTTCCATTTGCAAAATTTCATTCTCTGGTTGATATAGCACTAATGGGAACAAAAAACAGCTTTTGCTTAACTGACCTACCACAGATCAGTCATTTTCAGATTTTCTTGCAATTGGACTAGTTTAAGTCTTTAAACTCTAAAAAGTAAAAAGGCTATAATATCATTTGCCAGTAAATGCTCTTTTCATAATCCATAATTTGTCCTTTCAGTTCAGTGTCTTAATCCCTGAAAACCCTGAAAACCCTCACGCCAAATCAGGAAAGATAAAGACCCACACATCCTCTGAAACATGCTCATCAGACCAACAGCCACTCATTCACACTGCAAACCCCACAGTGCAGCTGAAAGACAACGCTGGCCTGCTGGAGCTCACTCAGATAAATGTGTGCCACTGCTTAGGGAATCCCGGGCGCAACTGGATAGCAACACAGACCAGGATTCAAACAATGATGTCCAGGTTTCAGCAATCAGTGGTCTTCAAAGACTATTGTACTGCCTGAAGCACCCTGGAACTCTGCTCATCTAAATAAAATATTGTTATAATACTCTGTGCATGTGGCTCGCCCCCTCACACACCTTATCAGCGGCTGATGTAGTGCAACCAGGGAGCCATGAACAGCCACTGATATGACAGAGAGATGAAAGTAGTCAAACATAACATTGACATGCTGGTGGACTCCTCTGTGTAGACTAAAGTGCAATTTCAATGTGCGGCTGCTGATCATCTGTAAAGATGTCAAGTCTTCTGGCCTGAAAGACAGAATTTGAAACAATGCTAGGAAAGTTCACATAAACTCATTAATAGTTATGTCTGACCCAACAGCATTTGAGACACTCATGCTTATAGAAAACTAAAAAAAGATAAGAGATGAGGATCACCTCAACATATTAAACAATTTAATATAAAATTGTCATTTAGCACAGCAAAAGACCAGTACTTCCAATAGATTAAATATGAATAATTTGTTTGTAAATGTTGGAACAGCATTAATAATTTAATATCAAATGCCTCATTCTTGCATACAGAAAAATCAATACTCACGAATAATCACCATCTGTGAAATGCAGATCTAAAGTCAGCTGAAAATCCATTTCATTTAATGATTCTTCAATCTAAAAAATAACAAGTTGTGTGAAGAACAAAAAAATTGCAATTCTTATTTAAATTCCCTATAAAAATGAAAAGCCTGTTTGTGAAAAAAAGTTACAAACAGATCTCTTTTTGGTAGGGAAAAACTGATGTTATGAAAAACATGAAAAAACATGAGTACTGCTTTACAAACCAAAACTTTTAAGCATGTCATCACTCTTCTTATGTGACATAGGAAATCTATTGCTCAAAAAGAAATCCTATAAAATAAATATACAATTAGAAATTTTCACTTACAACAACACATAAATGTCCACTGCCACTTATACATGGAGTTGGCCTTACCTTCTTTTCATCAAGCAGCAACTTGACTTTGAATATCAAGACATCGTTCACAACAATTTCCTCATTCTTGTAGAGAATCTGAAATGTTTTACTGCAGACAACCCCATCATGGACAGAGGCTGGGAATGCAAGATCCGATCCTAAAGGAGAGATGACAGACATCACTGTATTTCTGCTTTGCTCCCTAAAAACAACACCGTTGCAGGACATTCCTGCAACTTTTTTACTTTTAAAATTGTTAGCATTATTAATCCATTTGTCCGATGCTTTAATCTTAAGAAATTTACAATTGTATATATTCAGATGGCCGGTTATTCTACTGGAGTAACCAAAGTGAAATATCTTAAAGAGCATAAAAGCAGTGAATCTCCCAGGAACTGAATCCAGACAACAAGCTAATATTTGCGTTCTGTTAATCATATGTATATTTCTGAAGGGCAAGCAGCTAGTAAGGATTTGAATAACGAGATTCCTGTAAGCTTTGAAGACAAAACTTTGAATAAAAAATACTAAACTTGTAAAACTATAAGAAAACATGTGGTATGCAAGTGCAAAAAAAGGAAAGCTGTTATTCTGGACTAAAAGCTTGATGTTCTAAAACAATATAAGAGAAACCGAAGAATGTATGATATAATTCACACTACTGGGTTTAACATTGTGCATTGTTAAATACATTTCTTGTGAAAAACTATATGAGCATTTACGAACTATTCATCACTTAAGAGATGTAAATGCAGATGCTCATTATGCTTTGTTTTATCTATCTTTTCCCTGTTTTCTGTTTAAAATTACCACAAAAACACATTACACCAAATAAGACACACGTTCAAAGTAATTATATGACCAATAACTAAGTCACAAAGGCCTAAATTCCTGTTGAAAGACAGGATTTATAACACTAAGAGAACACAAACATGCAAGGAGTACCAAATATCATAATTTAATAAGATACAATGTTTCACATTGAAGTTTCCGCTATTAAACCAGACTCCCACATGCTCAAAGACATGTGACACCACAGAGCAGTTTCACATTCAAGCATGTCTCCTCCACTCCCTCTTTTAGGCCTTTTGTAACAGCAGTGTTACAGCTGGTTACCTTGTGTTACACTTGAAAATCAGTAAAACAGAGCACACTTGTCAAAACTGTTAGAAACAGTGAAAAACAAAAACAATCTCATTATGCACAAACTGATATGAGAATATGAGAACTGGACAATTCTATTTCTTCAATAGCAATCCTTTTCCAAGTAACAATTATTCACAGTATATTGTAGTCACTTAGAAGATTCAACTGGTCTTAATAAAAAAGTGTTTTGGTTAAATCAGTGCATTCCAATGTGAAATTTATTTTTATTCATACCACTTTTTCTTTTTAGATACTCCACATGTAAATGCTTTTAGAAGAATTTGATATTAATGACAAGCTCTGTGATTCAAATTCCTGTTTTGTGATTTAACAAGTAACACAAACTGAAGCTTGGTTGAAGACACATTTCTCTTTAAAAGGTCAGGAAATCCTGCACATAATTTTTAATAAGCAAAATGCTTTCTTCTGCAGTCCTATGGATTGTATTCAGCAGAAAGGACCTTTTTCATCATATGATACAAATGCTCACATGTTAGAAAAGGATTAAATATTTAATCATAATGAGAAAAAACATGCACATTTAATAAATACTGTTTAACAGACCATTGAAGTAATCCATAAAGATTCTTCTGTGATCATAACTAAAACAAAATTATGATAGGGGAAAAATTAAATTAAAATAAAAGCCAAAAGCTGTGTGTGAAACACCCCAACCTTCATCAAGGTGGCTCCAGGGATCAGTGCACATAAAAACCCACAAAGAACAATGCTGTACACTGCAGAAGATTTTACTTGAGTTTGTGCACGACCTTAAAAAGATACCAAAACAGTCTCCTCAGGCTGCTACCAAACACCCAACCAACAACTTTATATCCCTGACATTCCACTACTTAGACCCCATGTGAGAATGTGGAGAATTAGCCACCACCAAAAATATCGTGATTTATCACTTAGTGTATCCAAGTACAGAGGACATGTTGGTTGTTATTAGTCCATTCAAAGACCAATATGACCCACTGTCAGTGCAAGAAAGTTTGATGGGAGTGTTACTTAAGGTTTCTCGATCTTTTTACTGTGCTTAAAAAATAGAAATCAAGTACTCTTAAAAAAATAATGTGTACGAGTCACTGTTTTACTACAGGTGTAAATCGGAATACTTCTGCTTCAAATGATATCTTGACTAGAGTCTACTGCACAAGAAGTTCCTGAAGAGACATGTGTTAATGGCCTACCCACTGAAATTCAGCTGGTGAAGGCAAGTCTAACTCTTCTCCCTGATCTGTTAGGTAGTGGAGCTGGTGATGCTGCTCTTCAGTGGTGGTGGATGAAGTGAGTCACTAAAGCACAAAGCCCTTTGGGATCCCCTGGGAAAAGCACTATTCAAATGCCAGACTGTAGAAGGCAGGAGTGAAGGTGGGGCTGCTGACCTGCAGTGCGCAGAAGGCTCATTTCCAGCTTGTGAGGGACCCGGGGCGGCACCTTCAGGTTGGCGCGGATCTGGTAAAACCTGCAGAGACACATCATTTAGCTGGAGAGTTGTTTTAACAAAGCTGCCTGAAAAAAAAGCTTAAAGCAGCAACTTAAATATTTGCACTGACTCTTCAATAATCCGATACAGAGATAAACGTTTTCCATTCCTGAAGAAATGTAGCCTTTTGGTTTTGCTTTCTCATAGCATGTAAAACAATTTCTTGAATTGAGCTGATTTGATCATAATAGAGAAACAATTAGTAATTTTGGAGTTGTCAATAAAATAATAATGTCATCTTTTACAACAAGTATCAATGCACCTTAAGTCAGAGTGCTTGAAAGGGTTGAGTCTGTAGTTTCAATGCACAAGGCTCTATTATAACTCTCCACCAACAGCCTGCTGTAACACAGCAGGCATTCACGAAGATCATACACAGACACACAAATAGCACACAACATTAATTCTAACAAGAGATGTAGGCCAACTAAAATACATCCTGCCTTGTTTCCAAAGTAATCCAAGTCCCAAATGAATATACAATACCTGCAGCCCTGCCCCCTGCTCCCTCCAACCTCACACACCGGACAATGCAACAGTTCATTCATGGGCCAGACAACCTATTGCTCAGTTAGAGCAATTAAAACTGGCGTAAACTGTAACAAGTGTGTGGATGTCAGAATCGGGAAGAACACTGATCTCTTCAGTTTCCGGCCTCTGTCCTGGGCTGGAATGTAGATGGATTTAGTCCACTGTGGTGAAGTTCTGCAGCTGGCTGTAAAAGCTGAAGTGTTGCACGTTGCCAATTAAAACCAACACTGTCTTTAAACATCAATTTCCCCAGCAACAATGTGAACATCTTTTCAGTCTGTGAAGAACAATAATTTAGTTCTCTGCAGGATTATCTTGCAACATAGAGATGTCGACACATACTGTGTGGTCTTGTGCAATATCTAAAATGTATTTGATAACCATTTGCAGACTTGCTGGAAAGGAAGATGCCTGCCAGCATCACTAGCATAACTTCAGCAGTTCCCTCTAGTCTCCACTGTATGATCTAATACAGTGGTTCTCAAACTGTGGTACGCGTACCAGCAGTGGTACGCGGAGCGCCGCCAGCTGGTACGCCATATGATCCATAGAACTGTGTTGTGTGCGCTGAAAAATCGGGATGGTTTTCATATTTTCTATTTTAATACACGTCGAATACGCAGCCTACGTACTGCGCGCTAATACTTCAGTGGACACAAGAGATACTCTGTAATTCTATACCACTCTTTAGGAATGCGTGCTACGGACGAAGTGACCAATTGTATTTTTTTTTAAAACTATCTCCAGCAAATAGGGAGGTAGGAGAATGTGCGTGATTTTGGAACAATGCCAATGTTGTAAACACAGGAATGCATAGAAATACGTGCTACTAACGCTTGTAATCTTGTGAGCACAGGAAAGCGTGATAGATAACAGAAAAATATTTAAGAACTGTTCTAAGTTAATTTGAGAAAAATACACAGAGCGTCTCTGCGTTTCGCTCCCATGCGCATGAAATAAAAACTTAAAATAAATAGGGTAATAAAAACGGAAACAGGGAAAAATGCAAGCTTGCGGATTGCTAAAGCAGGTAAGCTCCACACTATTTTTGAAGAACCTTATTTACCGTTGGCAAAAGAGCTGACACCTACTGTATTATGTGTGGAGAAAAAGCTGCTAAACAGCTCGACCTGCTGCCCCCCTGAAAGACACAGTCATTCATAGAATTATTGAAATGATATCAAAAGTACGCTGATAGAGCGCGTTAAGATGAGCAGATTTTTTTCACTGCAATTAGCTGAGTCTGTAGTCAATTTGGCCAATTCACTCGTTTACGTTAGATACGAGTTTGAGGGTACGTCCCATGAGGACTTTCTGTTATGTAAGCCGCTACCAACAGGAACTACAGGAGAGCACATATTTCAGCTCCTGAATTAATTTATCGAAGAGAATGGCATCGACTGGATAAAATGTGTCAGAGTTTGTACAGGTGGTGCTAGAGCGATGACAAGCCGACATAGCGGTGTAGTTGCGCGAATTAAAGAGGTTGCACCAGAAATTAATGGACGCATTGTAACATTCACCACGAGAGCTTTGCCATCAAGAAAATGCCTGACGATTTAAAATCTGTTAGACTCTGTTGTGAATTGTATCAAGGCTCGAAAAATGAATTTACATCTGCTTTGCTCGACTAAACAGGCTCACCCCTCTAACTGAAATGGTGCTTTTTTATTATTTTTATTTGTTGTTGTTACTGTTTTTTTCTGTAAAACGCTTTGAGAAGCCACATTTAAAGGCGCTATATCAAAGTTTATTATTATAATATTTATTATATGTATGTGTGTGCACGCACACTCATGTTGGTCATTGAGAATTTCTGGGGTTCCTATGAGATGATGACTTAGGTAGGTGGTACTTGGATGCTTTGTTTGGATTAGGGGTGGTACTTGGTCCAAAAAGTTTGAGAACCACTGATCTAATAAATCTTCACCTCTACACAGCCTAAACCTCCAACAGCTCTGAATGAACAGAAAGTAAAGGCTACATCTAGGGATTAATAAGAAGTTTAGAGAAGTATACAAGAATAATCATATTTACTGTTGCAGTAATTCTATTAAAAGCAGTTTCACACAGTCTAAACTGAACTCACAGATACAAATACGCTGGGTGCAGCACTTTTCACCAGGGCGCCGTAATCACTCTTTTCCACAACTATCTTAATGTGTTGAATATTCTTTGATTGATGACACAAACTACAATAAATTAAATTTTATTTAGGATATTTTTATAGCATGCGTAGGCTGCAAAGGAACAAGTAAAGAAGTATTTCATGCTGAAAAGAAAAGAAGGCTCCACAGCTGAAACATTGTGCTTCTATTTTTCTCATTTCAGCATGGAATAAACCTTTACTTGTTCCTTCGCAGTTTTAAGTCAATGTATTTACACAGACACAGTAGAACCTTGTTTATCTGCTGGACTCAAGGGCAGGATCACATTAGCACAACTTGTCCCTGGAGACAATGGCATATCAGAATAATTTTAAATAGTCAGGCACTTCCTGCTGAAGCTAATATTAAACACAACCATTGCAATAGTCTATGTTTTAAATGTAATGTTGAAAATCCAGCATCATTCATTAAAGTGTAGATGAAGTAGAATTCTGCACCAGAAAGGTGTTAATTTAAGACCGACAAGTTTCAACGAACACTGCAAACATTATTCACCTGAATACTTTAACCCAGATTCAAATCCATGTGGAATTTTAAAAGTGAATACAATCATTAGAGTAACAGCAGGAAGATAGTAGCTGGAGGCAAGTTGTTAAATTTCTTCAAGCTTTACTAGGGGTGTGTGAAAAGCAAACAAGCAGGGATTCAGCAACGCTAAGAGGATCACCTGTCTTTTCACAGCATTTGCAGCAGAGCAATGACAAAGTAGCATTACAATGCTAATGAACAGCAGTCTCACCCATCTCTTATCTAGCAATACTTCCTTTTGTTTCCCTATAAAAGTAACATAAAAGCAGATTGTGACTGCAGATACAGCCAGCATGCCAGTGAAAAAGATACACAACACAGGATGAAAGACTTTAAGGAGGAACCTACAGCGGCTACGCAAGAAAGAACAAACAAATGAACAAGCTGTGAAGCCCTCTTCAGGTGTGAGGCATTAAGGATTTATTGTTCTTACAGCAGCATGGGTTTTGGCTCAGTAAAGCAATTATACCAGCCAAACACCCTACAAAGAGCAGTGCACTGAGCTAACCTGCTGTACAAGATCTGTTCTCAGTGTGTACTGACTCAACTAGTCTCAGCCAGGCTACAAAAACCTAGTTAGTGCTAGGAGAAAACAAAGCAAAAATATTTTTACAGTGCATATTGATTTCAATGTTTTTAAACAAATGCATCTACAGGCGCTTCTTGTTCACAGCAGGTAAAGTGTGTTATTTCCGAGAAGTGAAACGTTTTAGAAGCTCAGACCCCTCCTCCCAGGACAGCCGTGTGTCAGTCAGCAAGCAGCCCTTGGCATAATCCCATGCGCCCTGCCTCCAGCCCCACAGCAGGAGGCATCCGACAGCTCAGGAAATGAGTCTCCACCCCAGCACCACAATGGAAACTGAGGATCAGTGCACGAGAAATGAGAAACGAGAAGGTGAGAAAAAAGTGGGAAAGAACCAAATACTCCAATTCAGACAGTGCCATATCTGGCATTTTTATTTTGTACATAAGTACCAGTCAATGCAGCAAGTTGCTATACAGTGCATTTGGCCTCTGATTCTTTTAATACCAGCAGGACTAAAATGTGTGTATACTCTACGGAAATTCTGACACAAAATCTCCATCTCTTTGGTTGTGAATAAGGAAGCTCGAAGAAGAAGTGCTCAATTTGTGGGGATGATGCAACTCTGGGTGATTGAAAGGAGCATTGCACGGTTTCTTAAATTTACAAGATTAAATCATTTACACATCTTTTTTTTTTCTTGTATCAGCAACAGTACCCATTATGAATGCTGGCCAAAGCACACTGCAGACACTACTGAGGTAGCAGTTAATGAAAGTTGGTTTGAAAATGTGCCAACACTCTATTTGCACTGTGTGCATGCATTAAAATCATGCAGGTTCTCCTCCAGACTGCGTTTTTACATTTTTCCAGAGTTTACTGTTTTTTCTTACCAAGTAAACGTACTACAACTAATTCCCTATCTGGAGTGTATTCAAACTGCAAGTATACAAAGCCTGGCAGCTGGTTTTGTCTTTCAATCAGTACAAAAGCAATCAGCATTTTAGTTTTCCTCAGTAAACATTGTAGTGGCTCAATCTATCCCCCATTTGTCCATGCACTTATGTAAAACTAGCATGTTACAGAATCTCAGGCATCATTGGGGCACAAATTGCAAACACACCCACCCCTACATTTTCAAGGAAACAATGGAGGAAGTGCTGAGCACATAGTTTCACAAGGACAATATGGTTGTTCCTGAACAAGACAGTCCACATTACTGTGCACACAGTCTTGGCTTTGCTTGTGCACAAAGGCACACATCTTGAACAGCAGTTTTGTGCTCAAAACCAAGATAAAACATGCTGTAGTTTGCAGATCTCACAACTGTGCTTCTTGTGCAGATTGGTAATTCTGTCTCTCCTCACAATGCACACTATTTCTCAGTTAGCTTCAACTTTCTTTTGGGTTAAGAGAACCAGATTATAATCCTTTTAAAGTATAGTCTAAAAGCTTCAGTATTCCAACTTTAACGAAATGACCAGGAAACCTTCTGACACTTCTACAACCAACACGGAGATGGAATGAGCTCCTGCACACTGAGGCTCTGGCAAGTCTCCTCATTCATACAAGCACTGGAGATTTCAGCCTGCTTTCATTCATGGTTTTATACTTCAAATTGCAAAGGTTTAAAAATCCTACAAAATAACCTAAAACCTCAAAAGGAAGAATGTTAAGTAGAAATGATGGCATCACACATGCCTCAGCTTGTTTTATGTGCAGAACAGGGAGATGAAGGAACACTGGAGGTTGTGAGCAATCCTGCACTGCTGCTGTAACCTGCGGTCACAGCCTGGGAGTCGTGCAGCCTGATGACTGTCAGCCACCTCCAGACACAAGAGGCACATTGTAGTCCTTGATTTGGACACAGTTCCCAAATGTTATTGGTGAATCAAGTATTCAGTTTAGCATCCAAACCACAAGCCAACAGCATCTGTATTAATCACTGGGTAAAGATTATAACTGTTTATTCCCTCTGATGGAAAGAACCAATTAAGATGATAAATCATTGTTCTTTAATACTGTCTGTAGTGTGCACACTGCTTCTGTCTTTTCACACATTGTAATTTAAAACACAAGCTACAGAACAACACAATAGTAAAACCACCCATTCCTGCATGTCTAAGCACAGAAACCAGCAGACCTAACGTTAACTACTTAAATATCTGCTTGGGCCTGGGGTGGAGCTGCTGGCTGCACTTCACTGGGGAATGATGTTGGCCATCCTGTATGTACGGCTCTTTGAAATCCTTTGGGACTAAAAGCACTATACTGTATATATCCAATAAATTATAGATATTATTGTGTTTGCATCAGTTCTCTGTCATCTCCTATTAAAAACAATCAACAGTAAATTATATAAGTCTTTTCCTGAATTGTACAAAGCAGAGCAGCTTAAACAAAGTTTGTAAGTTTATATTCAACACCGTGTACTGGCACACTTTCAGCATACTGATCACACAAAGCAGACCCTGAATTTCTTTCCAGGGGGCACAATACTTTCAAATAAACTGGTGCAGACAGGAATATTTGGAGTTGCAATTGCATGCCTAAGAAATGAAGAAATCCTAATTCAGAATTAGACAGTTAAACATTGTACAGCACCATCCCTCTTTACAGTACTGTACATATACTGCAATAGTAGACAGCACTACAGCATCTGAAAAACCTTTTCTTGGTTTTCACAGAAGACTGATTCAACAACAGATTTGAATTTCCTGTGCAATCTACACATTATGAACAAGGAAATAAAAAACGAAAGCATGTCTCTTATTAGCAATGGGACTATATTATTGACAAAACCATGACATTTCATTCACTAAACCTTGTCTGTGATCTATGAGTACAACATCACTAATCAACAGGCAGCAAGCCAACTGATACTTGCTAACAGCAGTGAAAAGAGGATTATTTCACTCACATCACAGCATGTTTCACTACCTCTTCATAATAGCACAGTTGTGAAACTACTTTAAGGAACATGTACATTTACAGAACCAAACCACATGATAACTCTGGAAAATAATTTTCAGAAGCCTCTCACAAAACACATGCAGTTACTGTATGACATGAAGTAGCTTACTCCATGAATTGAGTTTGGTGTGCTACCTATTTGAAGAAATATTGAATACAGAGGCACAGTTGTTAGCATTACTAACTGGGGTCCTGGGTTCAATTTCAGTCTTAATGTACTATCTGTCTGTAGTTCTCCCCATGTTTGTGTGGGTTTTCCCTGGGTGCTCTGGTTTCCTCTCACAGTCCGAAGACACACTGGCAGGTTAACTGGCTTCTGGGAAAACTGGCCCTGCTCTGAGTGTGTGACTTTCTGTCTGTGAGTGTGTCTGTGAGCTCTGTGATAGACTGGGTCAGGACACTGCCTTGTGCCCCTGACCTGGGAGGAACAGTTAGAAAATGGTTGGATGCATTACAGAAAAAAATGTACAACAAACACTTAATACATTACATAGTTTCTGCATGTTGATTTGATTAATTTAATTTAAACACAATTATAAGCATGTGTCAGGCTTCTTCCATGCTGGCCAAGATGAAATAAGTTACATTACGGTTCCCAGAGCAATCTCCTGTAAGGTGCCATCTAAGTTAGTTTTACTGATATCAGGTGTCTACAGCCCCTGAAACCCAGCACACCCACTCTGCCACACACTAATCCATCACGTAATCCATAACACTAATCCACAGCGATAGAGAGGTGCAGGGGAACTCCATTCTTACAGGAATTATTCCCCACACTTAAATAGGCAAATACAACTTCCTTTTAGATACTTGAGATCTCATGAGAATGATAAACCAACTCATTTTACCATGTAATTCATCCCTCTGTATCAGACCGAATGCAAATACCCAAATTCAATTAGCAGGCTATTTTCAAATAGCTATCGGCTATCAAAACGGACTCACAGAAACGAGGGTCACAGAACTTTAGCTTAACACGTCAGCTGAAAGAAAGTAGATGAGGTGCTTCAGTTCTCTCAGGGCACCCAGTGAGACAGGAAGAGGAGTGCTGAGCCACAACTTTCCCTGTACAAGTCTTAACCGCTGGAGAAAGGGAGTGCAGTAGCAAAAGGATGGCCAGCAGGGGCCACCGGTGAGCCTACAAACAACTGCAGAAATGGTTAGTAAATGTTAATCTCATAGTAAATGTTAAATGTAATTGCATTGAAAGTTTCCGTTTCTACATTGGGCTTTGCATAAAGGTGTGGTTGTTCTTATTGTACATCAGCAGAGCTCTTCAGAGTAACTGCAGCCTCCACACCTTGCCAAGCCAGGCTGTTTCAGGGATCTTCCATGTGCTACATACAGTGTACACAACAATTAAGAGCAATGAAAATGGAAGAATAACACCTAACAAAGCAATAAAGGTAAAAGGTAAAACTTAATAAGAAGTAAATGCAAAAGCTATTTTACCATGTAATTCATTTTGCAGATGGTTATTTGAGTACCATTTTTAAATGTTTCCATTAACACCCATTATAAGATTTACTTGTGTAAACTTATTTTTGGCATTACACAATTTAACATTAAAACTATTCTAAGCCATGCTAGATATAATTGTTGCCTGAGGAAGACCATGATGAGATGAAATATCTTGCCTCTACAATGATGTGTAATTCTGTTATTAGTTGATATACTTAGCATTTCATATTTTCTGTGTTTTACCCAAGAGGATTGGGAAAATTTGACTGGGAAACTGTCACTCCTGGCCTTCTGGATGGAAACACTTTTGTAATGCATATAAAAACTATGGACCTCTATAGAATGAAAACCATCAAAAAAGCTGTCCTGCATTTTGAACCATCATTGTGGTGGGTGTGCCCTTTTCTTTTCCCTCATGGATCCACTGTCAAGCACCTTAAATTTAGTTCTTAAAAATGTACTAATGCAATGATGCCTCCTTGCAACTAGTTCAGCATCCTCTTTGGACATTTTCTGCCCTCTTGGGTGAAGAGGAGGACTTTGTTGAAGCCAGCTGTTTCAGTAAGACTTACAGGGGGGTTGACTTACCCTCTCTGGAAGAGATCCACATTGTAGAACTTGTGGAGCTCCACAGAGAATTCCACAGTCGCCTGCACCTCACTCATCTTTCAGACTAGAAGCAGAGGCAAGCAGCGTTTACATCATCGCCTTTGTACCTGTGTGAGGAAATGTCACCATCAATTACAGCCATCACAGCCAACTGCTATTGTCTTATCAAGATGTTCTGTACATCTAATCTAATACCAAATTCAAATAATTCACCAAAACATAATTAATCACGGACAGCATTTGCACACAATTGCCCTGGAAAGAAAAACCCAGGACAAATATTTTACTAGTCCTTGTGAATACCTTAGTACTAAACTATATTTTTTAATAAATTTCTATATAAGACCACACAGCAGGCAGTGGCATCTTCAAAGGATTCACAGGATCTCACTTACCATTAGTGAATGAGATCTAGATCAACCCTTGCTGAAACAAAAGCCTGTGCCATAACAGGATTATAACCACCCCAGGCACAAACTGTTCTCACCTCGACAGTGTGGCAGGAGATACCACAATTTCAGAACACAGACCACTGGGTACAGAAACAACTTTTATCCCCCAGCGGTATGTGTTATGATCAACTACTTAGCTAACTGCAAAATTACTAATTGCTAAAAATTGCAGTTAGAATATTGCAATTTTGCACGACATATAGCAACTATTCTTTACTATCCCATATTATAAAATATTTATTGTATGTTGTACTATACTGTTTACTGGAAGGCACTGTCTTTTTACTACTCTCCTACCATTTGTATGTATTGCTGTCTTCACCTGTCTGTATACTGAGAGAATAAGAGTGATTCATAATTCCAACATACTTGTTCCTTGAATCTGAACTTGAGGAAAGATTAATTAAGGCAGGTGTACTAGTGCTGAAACTTAGCTTTTGGAAAATTTCTTCAGACTGTACATGGAAGCAGTACCATCCTACAGTAATTCCCACATTTAGTTTTTTAGGGAATGACAAAATCTAGATAGAAAAGAAACTACCGTGTTAACATTCAAAATAATCCTAGAAAATACTCTTCATCGAAAACCTCCATCAGAACAGCCCATATGTGATTACAGTACACCCAAATTAAACAATAGACAGCCTACAGTTTCTGACTATGTTTGACTGCATAATGAACTGGTCATGGTAACAAAAACATTTTGTTGTTTTGGTTGACAGTGGGATTCTGGTAATTAGATACTCTTAAGGAGCTTTCCAACCCTGGTATAGTTTATATCCATTGTGACATGCAAAAACAAATACAGCTGAGAGAAACAGAGAAACTAAATAATGTTTCTTCAAGCATTCAAGTACATTACATTAAGAGCTCGGACAATAAATAGATTCACTGATTAATTTAATTGCACAAAAACGGTAACATACAAATCATTTTTAACGTTGGGAAAATCACAACTGCAAAAATTAGGAGTTTAACCACCTCTGCTTACTTGGTATTACAGTACATCCATAAAATCCAAGATTTAAAGACACACACCCCACACACTATACATATACAGTACACATACACTCTGATAACTATCAGTTGATAAAATAAGATCAAAACCTCTCAATTACACTGCAACTCCAAAATTTAATAAAGAAAACAATCATACAAAAAATAATAAAAAACATTTGATGTTTGGACATTTTTTGAACATTTCTCACAAAGGAACCACACTCTTACAGTAGGAAAAATGCATCTTTTCTGAAACTTTGCTGAGGTATTGTGGAAATACAACACCTTTATAGCAGCACTTACTTAAGCACTATCCCTCCAAAAAGACAGAACTGAAAAGTCCAATCTATCAGTGAAGCCTTACTGAGCCAAGAATATTGACCAAGGAACTGCCAGTGTGGGAAATCAGATTTCAATGTGAATGCAATTAGTGTACACAAAATATTATTCTAATAATGTGTGTATTAATATAAGTTATTATTCTTTTTCATATTTGAACAGGACAGCTTCTTCAAATGTGAAATTTGGACACCATCATTAATAGTTTTCAAAACAAAGTTGCATGTTCCAAAGTGCAATCTTGGTGTAATTTCAGTTTCTGGTGTATAAAGAGTGAGCAGATTATTTCTGAACATCAGAGAATGGCTTTGTAGCTGAAGAGTGTAAGTAATCATGCAGAACTAAAAGCGCAAGAGCAAAACAAATTAAACTCTCTGAAAAGCAATTTAGTGAATTATTTAAAAGAAATCGTGGACATGAATGTAAAGCAAACTTTCTCCATAGAAAGCAGTGATGCAGTGGTTAGCACTGCTGCCTCTCTTGGGCTCGGGGTTCAATCCTGGATCTGGGGGGCTGTCTGTGTGCAGTTTGTATGTTCTCCCTGTGTTCACATGGGCTTCCTCCCTCAGTCCAAAGACATAATGGTGGGTTAAGTGGCTTCTGGGAAAACTGGCCCTGGTGTGTGTGTGTTCTAAGATGGGCTGGTGTCCCGTCCAGGGTGGATCTTGCCTTGCAACCCTTGCTTACTGGGATAGACTCTGACTCACCTGTGACCTTAAATTTCATGAAGTCATTAGAAAATAGATTTGATTTGCTTTGATTTATTTCCACAACAAACCCCACTATATTGAGCATTATGTGAAATTACAACTAGATTTGAAGAATAAAAAGCAAAAATAACTTGATAAATATGATCAGCATTTTATCACTGAATTTGTTTTCACTATCATAAAGAATATAATAGTGACTTCACATTTGCCTATTTCTCCAGCAGGCAAGATCAGTTCATAAAGCGCAGCTCTAGTCCATAATGCCCAAGGAAAACAACCAAAAGGATCAGATGTCCAATTAGAAATCCCTATAGAAGTACAGAAATCTGCAGAATAGGCAGAAGCAGTGATGTGCCAAAGGAAAGAAAAGGGATCTTGAAAGACAATATAGGTAAATCCACATTTCTATGGCATTGCATGAAATACGATCACTTATTGCATTAGAAAACTTAGTGTAAGAGAAATAAAGAAACAAAGATAAAAATGGGTATATGACGAAAAGAAATGTAGGCACTATGCTTTAGTACAGACAATTTGTAATACATTAGTATTTGGTACATGAGCATTGTGATTTATGTAGAACTTAACATCAGCCTTTACATTCCAATCAGTTTTCACCAGATCAACTTTATGCTTGAGGCAATGTTGAAGATGAGCTCCTGCCACATGAGAGGCTCCTGAGAGAATGGCATGGTCGCCGCTGGCAACTAGGGCACGCTTGGTATTCAAATCCAGGATATCCTTGGCTGAGGTTCAGACCTAGAATTGCACTGATCCACCCTAATGCTTCACACTGTAGCGTTTTTACATTGTCATACCTCTCTTCTGCCCACCTTCAGAAAAACTGCCGCTGAATACTGACAAAGCTGAAGTGTGGTATGTTTTATGAAGTGTTTAAGTTTAACCATCCCGTTGTTTTATTGCAGCAGTTCATTTCAGCCCAATAGCCATCTCCTCAGCAAAGGCTTCCGGTCTGCTGGAAATCCTCGGTGACCATTGTGAACTTGTGTGTTTTTACTACTTTTACAGAAATATTAAGCCCTGTACATACATTAAAGTCATTCACAAGATCTCTGTTGGATCATCACCTATCACGCACAAAGTTTACTCTGACGAAATGGATATTGGGTTTAAAGAAAGAAGGTTTTCTTCCTTTCCTACTTCATCTGCACCACTTTCTCTAACACATCTAGATACAGCAGTAGGTGAAACAGGAATGTAGGCTGTAATCTGTCTGTAGGAGTTGTCTTCATTAGCTAAAAAGTAAGGCTTTATTTGTTTGTCATGTGTGATTTCCATTTCAGGAGGTATTTGAGCCTTGAGCTGCAGTGATACTTTCTAATGTGCTGCTCGACAATCAATTGCATTGTACCATAATACTAATTTTACCCCAGAATTTAATGCATCATTTTCCCTTTTCCTTTTTCCTTTGTTTCCATAATTATTTTATACACTATATACTCAAAATTAGTATCCACATACTTCACTAGTGAGTTACAGAAGCACAGATGCAAATGCTTTGATCTAAAGGCACTTTTTCAAATGACAGGACATGTTCCTTTCAGATCTTCTGAATGTATAAGCTGCAACACATCAACAACATGTGGTCTTTCCATTCCCTGTGCATGAGCCTAGCTTCTACAGTGCACTGAGTTTCAGAACATTACTAATTGACAATAAAAATGCCCCAAGAATATTAATTCAGTTCTCATGACTGCATCTACATGTTCAGCCTAGTAATTTATTTTTGCTGCTGCTTTTGAGTCATGATTTCTCTAACTCTTCTCTTTGGTGACTGTTAAAGGTGAAGTAGTCTAACTAACAGCAGCCCCACAAGGGCCAATGAGGCAAAAGCATTACAGAATGACAACCATAACTGTACATAGTCAGACCAATCCAAATAAATATAGTAGGTAGTAAAGTAAGTAAAACTTAAGTAAGCAAGCTACTCTCTAAACTAACCATCTATCATGATATAGGATTAGGCCACATCTGCCATTCAGCCTAATGTGCCTTTTAGCCACTAAGGATATGTTTAACACAGAGCTCTTGAAGAGCATCCTGCTCTTCAGTGGGTGTCTATAGACGGTCACTCACTCATTGACCCATGGAGGTTCATCACTTACTCCCTGTATCCTGCAGGATAATAAATGACCTAGCATATGTAACACACCCCAACTTTGCTTCTGACACTGACATTTTAGACACTGTAGGTTTGGTCTTTACCCAGTATTTTCTCAGCTGTTTTTTGTTTTATGTCTGTAATAAGACTTTGCTTTGCAAACGCACTCTTGGGTCAATTCCATTGGCTACAATGCAATCAGGCTCCTAGGTGCGATTTCAGTTCTTTACAGACAGGCAGACAGGGTTGGCTTAGGTAGACTGATATTTCAGAATGGGCTTCTGTGGTGATGCTGTTGCAGATTGCAACAGCTGGTCACATGTGATAAGTGTGATCCATGACTTTGTGGATGAGTGTAGTCATAATAGTGTATAGAGCATAACTTGTAAAAGTAAGAGAAATGTATGAATAGACGTGGCTACAAATGTCTGTCTCAGTCTCCTACTTGTGGAATTTGAGCTGACTACAGTGCCGATAGTCATGACACCTGCTGTTGAGATTATATGAATTATATACGGGTCTGTTGACTACTGATCCAAGCTACAAGGAATGGGGGATACTATTGTATGGATGCATTATTCATTGTAGGTTTGGAATACGTTTACTACAAAGGCCCTTCAGAGAGCTGAGCAGAGAGACACTGACAAGCTCTTGTTCACTCAGCTCTAAAGCACAGGTATTTCTGAGTGATTTTATACCTTAGGCATGACCATGAGTAACTTCCTCGGTTAACATAAATGTGGTATTAAGAAAAAGGGCACACTCTGCATTAATACATTAACTCCTTAACACTGAAGGCAAATTCCACAAAATGAATGTCCAGGTGTCAAACATTCTTTGGGGATCTTGGTCAGCATAAAGACCAAAGTTACACCAGACAGGAGGTCTGTCTTTTAAAATAATTAAGGAATGAAGTCTAACTGAATTCTACACTATTCTGCTCTTTTGAAAAGAAATTCAGTGTACTCGACATGTACTGTATGTTGTGAAACTAATATTTCACGAAAATTGCTAATTCCACAAATGCACGTACTTGAATTGGACCTGACCCATGCATTTCAATTAAATTTAGAATTGAGGCCAAATCTTTGATAAGGTTCATTCTAATCTCTATTAGCCATACAAAGCACACTCCTACCTACTGTAAAAGACTGAGCCCTTACAGGTTAAAGCACCAAGAAAATTGCATGAAATGAATAGTCAAATGTAATTTAATGAAAGGCCACTGTTCCTGATGCACATCTTTTAGGGAACCCCCAGAGAGCTTGGCAATTACAACACCTTGTTATTGTAGGCCTGGGAGGTGCACACAATAGTGTGTTTCTGAACCTTTACTGCATTGGCACATGTGGTAGTTTTGTTCTGTGCCATTATGCAGTTATACATCTCCAGCTCTGAGATGGAGCTCATTCTTGTCCCAGCTCTAAGACCCTACATGCAGGATGACAACACTCACTCTCTGCCCATTTCCAAAAACACAGCCTCACAGTACCTGCAATGGTAATGAAGCAAAGTTCCACAAGCACCCTTATAAACGCCCCATAGCCAGACACAACTCTTCCTTAGCACAACAAACAAATAATAACTCACAAATGGAGAATATGAGAACAAGCACTGGTTTCTAAGACCTTACACTGCAGGTTGCTTGTATAAGTATCAATCACAATATCATAAAAGCTTTTAGGAGAAACTACAATCAGCTCATTGCTAAGTCTACACAACCACCTCACTTTAAAGCTTTAATCTAGTAAAAATCTAAACATCTTAAAGGCTGAATTACTTCTGAAACAAGTCTGGCAAATTCCAGAAACAATGTGCATAAATATAAAAATCATGACTAACATGCTTGTCTGGCAGGAGGAGTGTCAAAGCCTAGTGTTAAATTCGCAGGCCCCACACAGCAGGCTGTAGGGCTGAAAATAACATGTTAGGCCTTGTTTCATGAAAAACATCCACTTACCTACTGTAACTCCCAGCAGAGTGCACGCTTCTCATAGTGGACATGTTCCTTCACAAGCAGTGGAATTAAGAACCCCCATCACAGGACCATTCTAGAACAAAACACAGGATGCTCATTTTCACAATGGAGCTCGGTGAACTCTGTCTGCAGCAGCTAATTTCAAACAGGGCTTCTACAATGGCAGAAACATCAGGATGCCAAAGTCAAAGCTCCAAGTCAAAGTCAACAAACAAGTAAATGAGCAAATCCTTAAAGCACAAACTGCTTGCCGGAATCTGTAGGTTTTGAGTAGGCTTTCTCCCAGTCACAAAAAGATTTTAACTTTGATGACAATACAAGGAAAATGTCATTAATAGCTTATCCTCTGTGTCTTTAATTTTCTTCCTGCTTGCCATGACAATAACACATGCCATGGCACAAGTCGGCCACTCTAGCAGTCCCTACACAGCAGGACGCAGTCATTTGGCTTTTGGCTCTTGTACATTGTAAGTAGCACACTAACATTCTGTCTCAACCTTCTGAATTTTAAATGTGACTGAAGATTTTGCTTAACCAGCAGTTCTTCAGCACTTAGTATCTTAGCTAACAATGGATAACATTTAGCAATAACACTGAGGTCAGGTTTTTATTTGCAAAGCATGTTTTTGTAGAAGGAGTGGGTTGCTTGATGTGCAGGAGTTGTCTCTTGATTTCATATATCCTTTCTACACCTTACAGAATATAAAAGGTACTGTATACCTTACAGTATGCTATACAAAATAACCTTGTGAAAATGACACAAGAAAAGCAACTGGGCTTTTAAAGCTACAGCTTCTCCTTAATTATATCTCAGGAGCTTCTAGGCACACCACATCCTTCATTGAATTCAACTCAGGTCTTAAAGGGAACATTACTGTCTCCATTTCAAATACAGAAATGTTTCCCTTAAATTACAAACAATTATGGACACCCCATAACAGAAATATAGATAGGTTTCACATCTACGATGACTGCTGTATAAAAGATAAAGCAAAAAAATGCCTTGTTGCTTAACAGAAAATAAACTTCCTTTTATAACCATACAGACACATCAACCCAAAACATGCACAAAAATGTAAAACATTAAAAAAAAAACATTCACTTGGAGTTCCAGGCAGTACAGCTGTACAACCTGACCCCAGGACACAAAATCAGACCAGGTCTGAAATCTTACCACACTGACAGGAATGTTGGGTCACATCTCTACTCCTGTTCGCACTATAGAACAGCTGTGCTGCAGCCGTACTGTATGAGTACTGAAGCTTTTTTTCTTTCTCTACAGTATTACTGTTGTTTCTCATTTACTGTTGTCATCATTTTATAAATCATCTTGATTTATGTTCCTCTAACACATTAACATTCTCAATTGACTTAAGTGGTTGAATAAAGGATTAGAAAAATAGAAAAATAGGAAAGAAAATAAAGCTCATGAAGACCTTTTCAAAAGGTGCACTTAAAATTCAACCAGTTTTCTTTTGTATTGTATTTCGTTTGTATGATAAAACAAAACCCCAGCTACATATTCTCTACATTGGCGATACCACAGCGGAAATGAAAACAGACTTCTTGATTAAGCCAATGCAATTAGCGAGTTATTAACTCAAGTCCAAAAGACAGAAGACATCATGGTTACTACAGGAGACACCCATTAAGCCACTTCTTCAGTGTGAGAGTTTAGAACACTACTGTTGCCTAAAGTCACTAACTGTATCATTGTCAGAGGTGGCCAGAAACAGGATTTGTGTACAATTTAGGTCACCACATTACAGAGTTAATATTGCTGCTTTGGTATCAGACTAGAGAAGGGCAACCAGAAACCCTGAAGGGCTTCAGGGAATGTTTAGGGCAGAAATGGAAGCTATATAAAAGAGTGTTTAAAATGAGAACAGGTGGACCTCTCTACACAAGGATTGTGGAAATATGAAGCAAGCTACCCAGCTATGTGATTGAAGCCAATACTGTGGTGTCTTTCACAAATAGGCTGGAGCAGATCCTTGGATCAGTTAGCTACTAACTACCAGAGAGACAAGATGGGCTGAAGGCCTCTCGTTTGTAACAATTATTTTCTTCCCAAGATTTAAATACTGAGGCAAAAGCAGAGTGCTTCAAAACATATCCTGGTGCTTCACAAATTGAATATCTAATTTCTTCAATGTTTGAATGTTAAAAAGCATTCTTGTATTGTGTGGAAACACACATAGTATCTTGTACTACGTTAATTTCCTTCAGATGTGTGCTTGGTGTCAGTTTTAGTATCTCTGCAAATCGTACAGTTATTTAACTCATAAATTAAAGTCTTTTCATATTGTTTTCACAAGACACACCCTGTCAGGGAACTGACTTTTATGCTACACTGAATTCGCCCATGAGCAATAATCCATACTGACTTTCTGCTGCTTACAGTAAATGACACCCACAACCATAAGGTTACCTGTATTCCAGTCTCTCCAGTTCTAAAACAGGATTAACATACAACTCCAGAGAAAGAAGCATCAGTGATCTCTGGTTTGACATCTGGAATGCCGGCCCAAGAACGAAATTACTTCTTACCAAAACCCTACTGAACCGTGTGTCCCCATTCTAATATTTAAAAGTCACAGGAAAGTTAATTTGTCCATGCTGTTTCCACTGCATATGCCGATAAAATAAAAAACACGATACTTTAAACCATTTAAAATGTTATAATTATCCCTGACCACGCCGGTAAATCCATTTAACGTAATTTCTGTTGAAGTTCATTAGCAGGGTGCAGTACCACTAGAACTCCATAAGATAAAGCACTCCGAGCGGTCTAAGGTACTTTTCAGCCATTGCAAATACTAAGCATTTTATTGACCACTGTATGTCAAAACAGCATTTGCACTGTGTATCATTAGTAAAATGAAACTGTTACCAAAAATGATGCGGACATTGGGATATATTAGGAGTGATGTTAAATCCCAATAGTGTCTGTCCTCTTATAATAGTAACATCACTTTATTAACCCTTTACAATTTCTTGCATTAGGAATTGTCTTTTCGCATACCCCAGCTTGCTCTCCATGAGACACACAGACAGGGAGAGAGCCTGGGGTCAGAGCGCAGGGTCTGTCATTGTACAGCGCCCCTGGAGCAGTTGGGGTTAAGGGCCTTGCTCAGGGGTCCAACGGAGTAGGATTCCTCTGCCGGCTGCGGGATTTGAACCGGCAACCTTCCAGCCACAGGCGCAGATCCTTAGCCACTGAGACACCGCTCCGCCCCAATTCTTCCTTATAATAATTGTGTTTAGTCAATGACACACCACCACTTTTAGAACCATACTACTACATGAACCTTTTTATTTAAATGTATTATTAAAATACCTATTTCATGATCTGTCGTCAAAAGGATAATAAAATGTTTTTTTTAAATGCGAACAGATTCTGCACAAGTTTTTTGTTTTGTTTTTTTCGCCCTGTAAGCGGTCCGCCTTGTGGTCTGTGCAGTAGAGCGGGGCTCCAGCCCGGAGGAGACGCTCTGCTCGGCGGGCCGGTGCCCCGCTCCTCTCCGCTCCTGCGCGGCCGCAGCCGGCAGGCAGACCGGGACCAGGCGCCGCGGACTGCGCACACGGCGGCCACAGCCGCATCTCAGACCTCCGCTCGCAGCACAGCTCGACACGTCGCGATAAGCACACCGAGCCGATAAACCCGCATACCTCTCCCTCCAGCAGGGTCAGCGAGTGGAAGGCCGAGACACCGATCTAAATTTGTTTACGGCGACTGAAAAGGGTTTCCTTTCCCCCGCTCCAGCTTTTACGGCATACCGCTGGGAAATGCGCCTCCTGTTCTTCTAGCCTTTCTTCTCTTCTGAGTCTGCGGGATTCAGAGAGTGAACACTGTATGTTTGTCCTTTTCCTAAGAGAAATATATATTCCGCTTTATGCGAGGAAATCGTTTTTTTCTTCTTCTTGTATTTGGGAGAAAAACATGCTGCACAGTCAGCCCCCAACAGCAGCCATACCGTGGTGTTGGTAGTGTACTAGTAACTCTTTCTGCAACACTGGCTGCTCGCCGAGAGGGGAGGAGGAGCCCAGACTGGAGCCTACTCAGAGCAAGCAGGTTCTTGGAGCAGAAAACAACTTCAGGCAGGTTGCTATAGTGCCGTGAAATTGAGGAAAGAGCGGCTCATTACAAAACCGGAACTTAAACTCGTTTTGTTTTAGGTAGATTCCTATTTTACGGAATACCTTTATTTTCTCAAATAATTATATATTTTTATTATATAAAATTATATATAACAGAAAAGGAGACGAGCAAGATAGTCAGTCATCTTTCTCAAGGATGGAAAATCCCCTGGAACAGCAAACCTTAATGACGACTTCCCATTTTATCCTCTCCGCAGTTTTAGAATAATTAAGTCTGCCAACAACAGCACCAATTATTTTTATCATTGAATGTGTAGCTTCTCATTTATGATTTTAATGCAGAAGAATGGAAAGGAAATATACACTCTTAAATATAAAAGCAACAAGCTTAAAAACTGAAGCAGTAATAACAAAGATATACTAAGATGAGTGTCTAAATTTGCTTTATTTGAACATACGTTTTATGAGTCTTTATCATTTAAAAACAAGGTATGTTCATTAGTAAGCGAAAGACCAGGAGCAGGATAGAATCCCAGCAGACTGAAGAGCCTGGGGACAAGCAGGGATCTCTGAGCAGATAGCCTCTCAGGTCTCTCTGTGATTGAACAGCATCAGGAGGTAAAACACAGTTCATACATAACTGAGGAAGTTTTTACACTGTACTCAAGGTTTGCATAATTGCATTTTTATTAGGTAATTTATTTTCTTCTTTGGCCATTAATTTGTCCGCTGTAGTGCAGTTCAACCTCCTCTAAAGAAGATGGTGTTTGTATCTTCTTAAAAAAGTATTTAAAAAGTATATATTATTTATAGCTCATGCAACATATATCCTCTGCCTTATCCATGCTGACTGTGCGCAATAACACCATTAGTATAAACACTTCTCTCTTACTTTATTATCTGTGATTGTGGATTCCACAATAATACACAATGTTCAGTTGCTTGATAATATATTCAGGCTCTTGCACAATTTTTGTATTTTGGTGCTTTAAAGATTAGAATGTTTGAAGTAGAAATTAATATTTGTTATATACACAGCCTGCTCCAAACATTCAAAACAAACTACAAAAAGAAAGAAAACATAATTAAATAAAGTAGAACATCAATTAGATAATCGCTTATGCTCTTACTAACAGTGCTATAGGTGCTTGCGGTTCTGGGCCATTGGTTTAGAAATGCTGGCTTAGAAGGAAGAGCGCCACCTACAGGGGTAGCATTTGCTGAACTCCTGAAGACCGGTCAGGAGGTGGGAATGCTGCTGTCCAGAAACACTTATGAAGCACACATAACATCTTTTTAAAATTCTAAATAACTATGTTAGTTCTATTATTATTATTAAAATCTCATCAAGCACACTTAATAATGTGTGGCATGATTCAAATTTGCAATTGGACCACATACTATTAAATTGTTTAATATTTTTCAGAGGTATTCTTTAAGAACATAATTGGGTTGTATCATCTGAGAACTGTGAAAAAATCACTAAAAGCTCTCAACTTGTGTTGGAGCTTCTGTTGGAATTTTCTTTCCACCTCTATAATAATGGACCATTAGTGGTTTGGAGTATCTGAGACTGTTCAATAGAAATGTGAATAATTTATGTCAGTCTATACAAAATGAAATAAATGATGTATTACATATGGTTATATCCATTTAAAACATTCCTAGCAAGACTTCGCTGCAGGCTACATTCAGAATAACTGATACATATATACAGTATAATATAAACATATTCAGAAAAAAATAACTTATTTTTTAAGAAAAAAATATTTCCTTTAAAATATGTTTCTAAAATTTCTTCATGGTCTGATAGTTACAGTATAATCATGGACATGTATGAAACCATTTCCCTTTAAAAATCTTAAGTTTCAAAAGAGCAGAAATACACTGCAAAGAAACAGCATTTACACCATGCCTTTAAGACAAAGACTCCTCCACCAGGGACAAATACAGAAGAGAAAAAATAGCTTCTCCACTTTTATGCCCTTGAGTAATAAAATCAAGTGATTAAAGCAGGGGGCCATACACTAACTACAATATAGCAAGGTCACACATCACCAGATGATTCTATACACCAGAAATTGTGAACTTATACTTACAAGATCTTACTGGCCCTTTCTATGCAGTGGTTTTTGCCTTTTCATTTCACTAAATAAGGCAGTCTTATTTATTGTATAGACTCAGGACTATTACATTTGTAAATAATAGTTTTGAAGTATTGCAATGCCGTATAGAACTTTATATAATTTTGAATTAAACTGTGATTAGTCTTTGATGGCAGTGTGTGAGAACTAACTCATGACAAATCCCTAAATTATTACCTCTGAGGCTCTAGGAGGATCTTTAGATTGAATGGCATTGAGGCCTGATGTATATTTCAGTTACAAATTCAATGTGCTGTTTCAGACCTTAGGAGCTCAGCTGTGAATGAGGTGTCTTTGTATTAAGTAGAAGGGAGAAAGAGATGTATTCATACTCAGAAGAAGTACAGCAGAAAGAGATATGCAAAGATCCATCTCGTCAAAGAGACAATTCCATCTGAGGAAAGTCTAGGGATTGCAACAAAACGTATTTGTCCATTTTTATCCACCTTTTAAGAAAGCATTATTTATACTTTGAGAATATTTTATGGAAAGGCCTTCACTGTTATAATTGTTCTGGAAGTCTCGTCTGTCAGTTCTTGCGAACCATTCTTAGCATAGTGTTGAGATTGCTGAGGCACTTGAAGAAGGCTCCTCTGAGGGGACTGCAAACCCTCCTCTTTAGCCCGAGGGTGTTTGCCATATAATGAAGTCTGCTGCTGATCCCTGTGTAGAGAACAGAGCAGGAATGTCTCTGAAAGACCCTGCTGTTAGTGCTTGACTGTACTGCTTGTTGTGTGTCATGGGGAAAGAGTGTAATTTCAATCCATCAATCTCTGGTTGGGACTTTTTTGAAAAAGTAGCAGAGTGCAGATGACTTATGAACTTCTCATTTCTATGTTTATCATGTTTATACCTTTATTACATATAATTTAAAGATACAATTCTTTAGCACTTACAAAACAAGATTTTAATATATTTATAACTTTTCTTTTTTTTTTTAGAAAGTCCAATCATCCATAAATGTTTTGTAAATGAGTGTCATCAGACGTAAGTGTTTATGAAGTGCAGTGGAAGTAAACAAAGATACTAGTATTTTTATCAATATCACATTCTTCTAGTAATAGAATTAAAAATATTAGATGTTTTTCTAACCCACAGTCCACTGGAACACCTTCTCTGCCTGCCACTCCCAATTTCAGCATTTCAGCTCAATACAATACAAAAACAGTGTGACTGTTTGTGAACGTGCTTGATAGTTACTGCAGATATGTACACAACGAAGAAAATAAGTGACTCTTACCTGTGATGCATTAATTGCTCAGCTTTCTTTTTGATTTACATGTTTCGAATAAATAACAGCAAAACCAATACAGTAATATCATAAACAAAGTAAATATAATCTGTTCAGCAGACAAAGCTTAAATTTCTGTTTGTTCCATTTCACACTGCAACTAATATTTAAACATTAAAACTAAAATAAATGAAAATATATTACTTTTCTTGTGCTGACTGCCAGAATTATTACAGCCACGTTAGTTTGTTTCTTGTATTTGAGAAAATGGAAGGGAGGCTGTCATTTAAAAATAGCCTTGCTAAACAAAGGAATACATTCTATTGCCATGGTTACAACCCTCAGAGTTCCATTGATGAAATTTTATAATCACACAGGAGGTCAAGTTCTGATTATTACCACAGCACTTTTCCTTCTTTAAACCAGTTCTGAAATAATCAAGAAGCAGAAACGACAAATAAGTATATTTTGTGTTCGTTTTTCATCTGAGAGAAATTTAACCATATACTAACCACTTCACTTCAGGGTTGCGGGGGAGCCAGAGGCAAGCAGCTGGTGCAAGTTGGGGTACATCCTGGACAGAACCCTCTTCCCAAAAGCCAATTAACCCACCGGAGGAAACCAGAGCATCCATAGGAAACTCACACAAATGCAGCAAGAATATACAAACTCCACACAGACGGCACCCCAGGTCCAGGCTGAAACCCGGTACTGTGAGCCAGCAATACTGACCACTCCACCAATCTGATTCTCTAGCTTTCCATCACAGGAAATATCATTAGGACAATCCTCCTGAATCGCCTCCTTTCACTTGTTGAAGAACCCATTATTATTATTATTATTAAAATCTTATCACACACATAATAATGTGTGGCATGTTTGCAGTTTTTAATTACTGTACTTACTAAGCCAAATTCTAAACCTGCTGATGATATTTGATTATATTTTGCTTTTACTCAATGGAAACCATCATCAAGTGATGCTCTAAGCCTGTAATTCTTCATTTTGGCATGTGGATTAAAGTCATTATTTTATCTGAGCCTCAGCTGCTGAAAGAAACAGGGATCTGTAATCGCTGTTGATTCAACCAATTGTGAATAAAAATCTCTGTTATTTGGTGCCCCAGCAGCCCTTTGAAAAGATCCTTTGAGTTCATAAGAGGATAATGCTGCTACAACATCATTCTAAAGTTCACTTCTGTAACACCAGAATCTACGGTAATTATAAACTGCACTGTTTCTTGGTTTGCAAATAGTTACAGCATTGAATTAGATTTATATCAGTTTTATTGTAATGTACATGAATGACTTTGAATTTTCAGACTTTCTGCCTATTCTGCTGTTCAGTGGAGCTCCTAAAGAGGAGTAATGCTATAGTATTGTGGAGGCCTAGATGTTTGGGTGATGTTTGGGCCTGAGATGGGGTCAATATACAGTAGCTGTTGGTGGCTGCAGTCTGGACCTTTTACACATGGAGTTTACACGTGAGGAAGGTTGTATGGTTCATGATCTGGGGGGTGTTTCTTCACAGAAATAAGGGCTCTGTCCCTCCAGAGGACACTGTCATTTCATGTTTTGTTGCCACCCCAAGGTACTGTAGGTCTAATATAGGGAGCACTCCTAACTCCTTCACGGGTGGCATTCATCACCATTTATTTGAAATTTTTGTAGGTCACACTCTGTCTAAAGCCAGGTCTGCACTGCTAGACACAGCATCCTGGTACACATCCTGAAAGATGCTGTTTTATCACATTGGTGTCAGGAGTAGAAATTATGTGCCACAAGACAGCCAGGGTCCCTGTTTGGGGGCACAGAAGAAAACAGAGAAGGAAACACAGATCATACAGATAGAAAGTAAGGCTTCCATGTCACAGAGAGCAAGCCAGCTCCCAGAAGTCTGGGAAGAAGGTGTGGCTGTAGCTGCACTGAACAAGCACCAACTGCAGCCACCTGGCCTGGCAGAGACTTTTCCTCCCGTGACGGCCTCCAGGCTTTGCGTTTACACAGATGCTAAGGAGTACTTCTCCCTGCACAAGCATGAGCAGTGGAGCACCAGTGGGCTCTTGCCTATGACCAGCCCTGCCTTGGGAAGGCCCAACATTTACACCTCTGTGCAAAGTGGAAGGACAGAAGTGTGAATCCTACACCCCACAGTATGGATGCTCAACACTCACCCAGCACATTACACCATGCAAGATCCACCTCTGGAGGCTCAATTCAATTGCACCATGTGAAGAAGATCAGGTCAAGCTCACGATGAGTGATAGTGAATGAGTGGAGTTACAAAGATTTACACTGCAGGTGCTTGGACATAAGTGGTTAGGTGAAATTCTCATTTCAGACTCTTTGCTAAACCATCACTCATCTGTTTGACAATGCAGTTACCAGCTCATTCTCTCACAGGTTTGTGAATAGAAAAACAGGGCTTCTATGCTGCTGACATCCACCACCTGTTCACTCATCACTACATGAGTGGTCCAAAGAATACCTGAGCTTTTGCAGCTTTTGTGAGAGGACTCCACCCAGCTTATGTGGCCATATGGCTCTCACCCTGCCAGACAGGCTAGTATTTATCTGCATTGCATGGATAAAATCGAAGCAGTCTTAGCAGATGGGGAAAATAAATCCATGTTTTAAAGGGTCAGGGAAGCTGAAGAAGTGCAGCTCATGGAGAGCAAATAAACTTGCACAGCTGAGCATGAGTCTGGGAGCCAGTGCTCTGAGCTGCCTGCTGCACCTTCAGCACTGTGCACATCTGTGCAAATACTGTGTTTGGTTTCCATGTTCTTTATTTGCTCTCCTTCTAAACCAGACAGAAATTTACTGTAACTACAGTAAATAGCCTAAAATATTTACTAAAAATAACAAATTCAATTGATAGTTCCATAAGACTAACAAGTTGTGAATCCATTTTGTTGGAACAAGGCTGAAGGTGGCCATGGGAAATGCAGAAAGCACAATACTAGTGCTCTAATGCTGAGCACATAAGAGTAAAAGTATGACAAATGTAAACAAAAAGAAGAAAAGACTTTCTCCTAACCTTTCTTAGGTCAAGTGAAACAGATCCTGTAGCTGGAATCCTTGGGAAATCCAGTCATAGTAGAAAAAACAACCTTAAGATCACTCTGAAAAAATAGCTGGATCTAGCAGAGGAAATGGTAATCCCATACAGAACTGAAGTTCCTTCCAGGCCTGAGACTACTTGTTTTTGCTGTATGTTGCCTTTGTAAAATGAAGCTGGTCAATACAACAAGGACATACGTGTGTGTAGAGGAGGTAGAAACTTTCTTAGTTTAATTATTGATATTAATTGAATATTCTGTATTTACAGTATATTATTTTCTTAATCTTCCAGTTATTGAATTCAGATTTTATTCTAGGAATGTAACCTTAGGGCAGCACAGTGGCAAAGTAAGTAGGTTAAAGTGCTTAATGGTAACTTCGGTGACAGTAAAATGTTTAGAATGAAATACTAGAAAGTATTTTACACTCAGAAACAGACAATGGACCTGGGACAATCTCAGGTCAACACTATTACTGCTGTGTAACTGTTGTTACTTATTTTTTCAAAATCTTCTATCCCTTTATTTGTTATGCTTTGTTGATAATATGCATAATGATTAACAGCCAGGGTCAAAACTATTACAGATAATTACCAAGGATAGACATAAGACAAAAAGCATGGAGTCAGGACAGAAAAGTAATTCTAGGCTTCTTCTTTAAGGTCTTTTAAGTTTAACATATTGAACATTTAATGTAACTCTTTCTTTTCCATATGTAACAAAAACATTCACATGTAGTAACACAGGTAAGGAAAATCACATAAGCAACATTGCTTGATTAAATGAACTGAAGTATCTGTCCACTCCAGGTGAAGAAGGGCTGAGTTGTGGATGCACTCATTGTGAGATTAAAAGGCAGAGCTTTAGCTACTTTGAGTCTAAAGCTTGTTCAGCTTGTTCAGCATTATATATCACGATACTGACAGCTCATATAGACCCTTGCAAGCGAGCTTTGTTTGTTATAAATTTCAGTCAAGCTTTACAGAAAGCTTTTTTAAAATCTGCTTTCAAAAACCCAAATGTTCAATACAACAAAAAACTTATAGAAAAGGAGACTATTGCACCCAAAGAATTACAAATTGACAACATTTGGGAGGTTCAAGTAGTTTACCGTAAGAGCAATAGTTTCCCACATATGTAGTAAAATTGCAGTATATAATTTACTGTAGATATTAATGAGGGATATTGCAATAGCCATAAATAACACAATTGATATTGTTTTAATAATGCTTTTAAAATATTATGTTATGATTATATCAATGCTGTCAATAACATTATTCTTAATCAATTGTGAAGTCTAATTTAAACTAACTTTTAAAAATATCCATCCATGTTCTAATTCTTTTATCCAGTATAGGGTCACGGAGCTGCTGTAGCCTCTCCTAGCAAGCAATAGGTGCAAGGCAGGAAACACCAGACCATCACAGGGCACAACATGTGGGCGGTTAGGTGCAGTAGAATGGGCAGCTTTTATAATTTGGGGGAATTGAGAAATAGGGTTTGTCTTTAAAGAGGAGAGTTTTTTACTGCTGAACCATAACAATGAAATTAAAACCCCTAGAGAAGACTGGCCAATATTTATTATCAGTTTATTGTATTTTACAAACACCCACATTTCTCATGTTGGCGTTTGTTTTATTCAATTAAAATATGGAAACAAAGTAGTTCAATGAGTCATGTTTAGACGATTGCAAGTGGCTTACATAGTGGAATTCGGTATTCAACACTGACATAACTCCTCCACTGCTCCACTAGTGTGCTGGCCAAGCAGTGGACCACCTACAGAAGCAATATGTAGGAAAAGCCTTCAGACATGTACTGTAAGTGCCTCCCACTGACCCCCCTCATCTCCCCTTCAAATTAGTTAAGCAAATAATGAACACATGTCCCGACCCCCACCTTCAATTTAAACGGACACAGATCAGCTTCTGGGCACATGGGCATTCTTCCAGACTTCAGTGAACTGGACACCAAGCACTGGAGACATTAGGAAGAACAAACTGAACATCGTTGTCCGGTCCTGCAGGGCTCTGGCATGGGGGAGCTGATAGGGTAAATTTTAAAGTTTTGGATTTGATGATTGTTTCTCTTCATCTGATATTATAGACTAAAAGATAACTTATTAAAACTACTTAACAATTACCAGTAACCAGTATAATGATATATTTTTATTTTCTGCATTATAAATCATGTAATAATTCTACTTATAAAGTAGATAATATTATCTGATATAAATTAGATAATACAGTATGTTTTTGCTGCACTTAATGCAGTTGACAACTCTCTTTTCAGGGAAAAACTTGTGTTCATCTTCCTTCTTGGTTGCTTGATTCAAATATGCTTTGCCACCGTGCAACACTCCCAGAGTAAGTACAGTATAACCTCCATTTTAAACATCCTTTAGTTTTCATTTTTTACGTGGTACTTTGTCAGAATATTATCATTGAATTTTGACGAATATAAGGAATTTGCGTTGTAAAGCCCCATAATGCAATTTAGCGTATAAATTATATTGTAACAATTCGGTCAAATCATTTTCTAGTCTAGGGCATACTTAAAATACTGTATTTGTACTACAAAATGGAGTCAATTGTTGAAAAATTGAATTCTAAACTTAATTTCATACATTTAATAATTTCAACCAGATAACTCAATTGGGAACAATCTCCGTTGTAATGCTGGCGTGGAGAGTGCGCGTTTGTGCAATCGCCTTTAGCGGAGCGGTTTTGGCGAATCAAGGTCACATCGTCCCACCCGGAACTGAAATCCTCGAACCTCTTGTGTGCCAGCCAGAGATCTTATCTCTACTCCAATACCTGAGCAACGCAGGAAAAAAAGGCAACTTTATTCAACTTGGCAAAGATACACGGCGAACATTTATTCTTTTAATTTTAACTTTTGCTTGTGTTCATCAGCTCGCCATTTCAAACATCTGTCCGGCTTTTAGTTCCACATAAAATACTAAAGCATTTTGCTTTTGCCTAATTTTATCTCAACTATGAGAACGTGTTGTACTTTAAGATCAATTTATTTCTGTTTGTAACAAAATCACCCCAACAACTGTAATTTATAGACAGCAACTCAGCTACTGTACCAATGTGACAGGTTATATTTTCACGCGTGTACCAAGGCAGGTGTGATTTATAACGAACCGAACACACTTTATGAGTTGGTTGGGAGCCGCAGACACCCTTCAGTGCCCAAGATTGCGGATGACGAAGAAATGAAACACGATGGAGGTCCAGGAATCTCAAAGAGAGAGAGAGAGTACAGCTTTTCAAATAATCCGGCTTGTGGTGCATGACACGATTAGTTGTTTCCCAATGAAAAGACGTGTGAATGATCACACACCACAGTGACTGAATGAAGAACATCATGCAATGCTTTTCCATGAGCCACACAGCTCCGGCCAACAACCAGCGCAACAGTAAAACACGTTCTGGCCTATATACAACCTCAGAACATTTATTCTTAATTGAACCGCACAGTAGACTTATGTACGACCGGCTTCGTTCTTTGGTTTTGCCATTTCAAATTGTCTACAGGGTGATGCTTTAAAAATGTGTATTAAACAATCTTTTATGTCTTTTGCATAGCAAACAACTAAGGCAAAATAGAATACACCGCGTATAACGAATTTTGACACCAATACAGAAAAAACAATTGCCGTGAAAAAAATGTTGATTTTTTTGAAGATGTATAACTATGTATAGAAAATAATCCATGTGTCTATCTTTTGATAAACGTGTCTTCACAGGATTTCCTCTTTCTGCGGGTGCAATTCAAAGCCAGCTAAGAACTTGTCCTCAGATAAAAGTCGGAGAGGACGATTTACCAGGTAGACGATTTCAGAAGAACACAATCCTCTGTATCACCCATTTCACGATGTATTGTCAGTGAAAATTCAGCAATGTATCGTTCTCTTTCTTATTTCCGTAGGTTTTGATGTTATTTCCCAGTTTCATTTAGGCACCGCAACGACTGGAGGAACAATCCAGCGGGTGGTCGGATCAACCCCTTCGCAGGTTGCGTACATAGTGGGACCCGAATATAGCTTCAGGTTACAAACAAGGTAGCCCACTGCTAAAAACTGAATATGCTCGGTTTTAGAGCGCACATTTATGTCCATTTACAGCTAACCGACGCCATCTAGTGGCACTGTGCAGTAGCTTTTCGGTGTTCACTATCCGTGGTGCTGAAACTGTATACGTTTAAATGCCGTACGACACTTGCATCGGTTCCTCGATTTTATTTGGTTTCGGACTGCGCAGTAAATGTTAATTTTAAATAGGGTGTGACTATCAGACTGTGCACTTTGTTTTAACACAGCGAAAAAAGAATATGCCTTAAATCTCAACTATTCATTTCGGAATTAAAGTATATCTAAGTTTCTCTTATGCCTGTCGGGACTCAGCTTTATTAACAGAATAACTGTGTACTCTTGCCTGACAGGGCCGCCTACCCTTTTGGGCTGCCGGAAGAATTTTCTTTTCTTGCCACTTTTCGGATGAGTGGGAGCACCTTACATAAGAACTGGAATATTTGGCAGATCCAAGATGCCTTCGGAAACGAGCAACTTGCAGTAAGAATGAACGGGAAGACGCGCTCGGTGGAGTTCTCCTGCGCAAGAGCCGATCACAGCCTGCAGACCGCCGTTTTCTCTTTCATACCGTCCCTGTTCGACTCTCAGTGGCACAAGATCTTGCTAAGTGTGGAAACGGGATCAGTGACCCTTTTTGTTGACTGCAATTTGATTGACTCTCAAAAGATATCCCCGAGAGGCGGGGTGAACCTCGATGGCTTTTCTTCGATTGGAAAATTAAAGGATAACGCTGCGGTGGCAGTACCGGTGAGTAGCGAGACCATTAAAGCAATTAATTTCTTTTTTTAAACTTCTAACCAGAAATGCATATGACCCGTTTAGCTAGTGATATTAAATAGATTACTCTTTTTTAAAATAATTCCAACTGTGGACGTGTATAATACATGTGTTTAGTGTTCACTTCCTTTAGCCTCCACATATTCTCGTAAAATACCTGAACATCCACTTTTGAGACCTCTCGTGACTGCAGTTCCTCACTCTTCCTTTGAAAATGTTTCGGGCGCATCTCATTCATTTGAAAATCAGGAAAGATTACAAGAGTACAGCATTTCTCCTCCGTGAAGATGAATGATAATGTTGCTGTCTTAACTGGTAATAAGTGGTTTTATTCAAGAACAACTATTGGGCTGTAACCGGTGTCACTTCCAGTGTGTATCCGTGCTTGCGCCCTGCTACGTTGCAGTGGATTAAGTGATTAGAAAATATCCGCATAATATAATAATCAACTCTACTTGCAATATGTACACGAAATATCTTGGAAAGGTGTTACAGTTGTCTATTGGGCACTAGATGGTGCAATTGTACGATACATATTTCGTTTACTCCCAACATGCTCCTTGCAACTGGAATGTGGTTTCAGTTATATTTGCATTTCTTTTTATGGTAAAATACAAGGAACGAAAGATATAAACCTAGACAGCATTATCTGTAGGTTGTACAACAACATCTACTGTCCTACTATTAAATACTTTGTGATGGAATCATTTCTTAAGAAATAAAAACAACAACAAAACACTAAGAGAATACATTGCAATTATTGTCTTCACCAGGAGTCTTCAACCCACGCTCTGGAGTGTTCCAGATTCAGGAGGTTTTATTGGTAACCACTAAATCTCCAAAGTCTCAGGTCTTAGAACAGCTCCAATCCACTAAAAGTTCCATAAGTAAAACACTTTACATGCTAAATTAGTCAATTACCTTAAATTGCTCTAAATCTTTAGATAAGTGTGATTTTGTGTCATGTGTAAGACTAGAATGGGGCTCTTGAGGATCAGCATGGTACAGAATTAATTAATTTCTGCAACTCTTTTTAGGGGTAACTGAGTCACCAGTGCTCTTTTCAAAGGTCTGTAAGGAAGAAAAACTTTTATAGAATTCATACACTCTTTGAAGAGTTTCAATTGGTCTTTTGAGATATAGGTATTTTCTTTGTATTGCATGGATTGTGGACTTAACTATGTGGTCTATATAGCAGTTCTCTTTATATTTGCTATCGTATTGCATACATTTACAATGTTTGAGTATAAAATCACTGGTTTCAACACTATAAAGACATATTTATGACATACATATATAATGATATACCTACACTGTATTAAATATTTAGGGCTACGTTGACTGTCTTTCATAATCTTTTAAAAAGGGGGTTGTGTCAGACATATAAGGGAGAAATTCAGGTGACAGAATTTTTGTTGCAAAGGCTAGAAATACCTTAACTCAAACCCTGACTGCAACTTGTTACAGAGAGGTGGGAAATATCACATAACAGCAGCAGCTCCTTAGAAATCCTTCTGCTGCACACATCACCACATCTTCGGAATTCCACCAGAACGTCTAACATGTTAGATAGTCGTTTAAGTTTTAAAACATATATGAATAAAATACTGTACATTATTTCCTATACAAATTTCACATATTGACATATAATAAGTCATTACAGCCCTTTATAACACAACAGTTTCCAACACAAAAGTTATTTATGAAACATAGTTATTAATGAAACAACTAGAAAATGACTGATAAAAGTTACAAAGTAAGAGAAAGAAAATCTTCTTCTTCTCTACAAACATGCTAACCTTGTAAGGTGCTGATAACAGGATGAGAAATAAATTAGAAAGTAAAAAGTAGGTCTATTGAACAGTGAAATGCATTTTATTCTACAATCCAGTAGGGACCACATAAACATTATAAGTTGTAGAAACACTAATGCGGAATGCCTTAAAAGCAGTTTTATTAAAATATTCTACGTTTTAGTTGAAAAGATTATTATAAGAAAAATAATCCGCAACAGTAATAATTACAGTTCGAATAACATTATTGGAACTATTATTATTATTGTATCATTCCTTACACTGTGGCTGTGTTGTCTGTGTAAAGCTGCTGT
Source organism: Lepisosteus platostomus (assembly GCF_059453375.1). Classification (NCBI taxonomy): domain Eukaryota; kingdom Metazoa; phylum Chordata; class Actinopteri; order Semionotiformes; family Lepisosteidae; genus Lepisosteus; species Lepisosteus platostomus. Next base: position 25,984,085 of record NC_142627.1, on the reverse strand, counting down.
TCCACTGCAACTTCCCTCACGGGATCAATAAAGTATCTATAAGAAATTAACTGATTGTAATATATCGTTGTGCAGTTTGAACTTCAGTGGATGCTGATTCACTGCGATCCACAACGGCCTCAGAGGGAGACGTGCGATGAGCTTCCAGCCAGAAGATCGGTAAGAAAACAGGTTAAATCAGTCAGAAATCAACCACACCTGATAGATGTTTAATACAAGGAGTATCATGATTTCCGCTTTGTTGTTTCGTTCCACGAAGGATAAATTGTCATGTGAATACTATTAAGATTAGAAGAAGAATGCACATTTTGATGACTGTATGAGACAAACTACAGCGCCTCGCCTATCCCAGGTGTTCGTCGACGAAGCTTGAAAAGGGTTTAAATTTGCCCACCAATTAGACGTCGCCTGGGACGGTTTTTTTACGCCCTCCGGTCACCGACTCTCCCTCCTGTTTCCCACGGCGCTAGGTTCCTCCAATCACTTCCTACAACCAGGCGTGTCATGAATAAACATGAACCTTTGATGGCTATAGTACCGCTTACCTTTCAGTTACTAGTGCGGGATTCAGTTGGGGCAGTTTGTCTAGGGGGTCCGTGAGCCCAGCTAATCCCAGGAAAAGGGTTTTCTGCCTCTCGCCGGCCATTGGGGGGACCATGGCTAGCACCACAAGTACACGCTGGCCGCTTCTGGTCGTTTTTCTCCAAATTGTCTTCATCTGTTCGGCTCAAGTAAGTCTCATATTTTCTTTTCCTCCTTGCAGATTGCTCAGGCGGAACTTGAGGTAAGTTATAATAATGCCAATACTAACTCGAGCGTGATTGCCTGTTTGTTTTTAAAGGTTAAAAGCAAATTCTGGAATATGCGAAAAAGATTATCTTTACAAAACGAACATGCTCAAGCCCGCTTTCCGTTACTTCTGTAAGGGGAAATGAATAGCACAGTCTTGCACACTATAATGTACATTAGGTTATGTCAGTTTAATAAAGTTTTATTATGACCAATTTATAGTTCAGAAACTTTAAAGAGGAAACAGAGTTGATCATCACAGTGGTGAACAGTTCTTTTACCAAATATTCTTACATGAGAAATAGAACTGAAATACACTTGAGGATCCACCAAAATGACTGAAAACACAATTCTTTTAAAATTTGCTTTATTTCAATATGTTCTGGTCTGAATTCGGAGCCCAAGAACAACATTTAAGATCAAATGACGTTTTACAAAATAAGCACAAAAATGTAGACTTTATAATGAGGAAATTCCCTGACAGCACAACCTGCATCTCCGACTGGGACTCTCGTGTTACCGAAATCAAACAAAAAATAATATAACAGCGTTCATCTCTCACCTATGTATACCTGCTTATGTACACTATGTATCTATGTGTACATATACGATATCCAAAAAGTTCATCATTAACTCAGAAATGCACTTCTGAAGAAGTATTCTATGATAATTAAAAAGTAACGTTTTCTGGATAAGACATGAAAATATTAAAAACTTTTTTTTCTTTTTCGTAAAATTCTTGTGACTTATTCCATTATCGTGGAATAGGATCCTCAGCAAAGTTTTATTAATTCAGAAAAAATGAATAAATAAAATGACATACCTCGGAACAAAACCATTGTCTTCCGCTATAGCTTTTGAACCAACACGGGTCTCCCACGGCCAGTTGGTGTCCCATACTGTAGCCCTAAATGGTCTCGATTTTTATATAGAATTAATAGTTGAAATGCCGATAACACACCGCCGTTCTGGTCTTGTCTTCACAGCGGGGCCTTCCCGGCCCGAGGGGTCCGCCCGGCCCGCCGGGTCCTGCCGGGGTCCCTGGGATCGATGGCATAGATGTAAGTGTCCGTCGCTGCATCCCAAAGGGACAAACAGCTCGTACGAGCTGTGCGCAGCCTTTAAGCAGGCGCTTTACTATCGATTTCACAGTAAATCACTTTGATTGACCCTAGATAAAACAAAATACAGTTATTCTGATTTTCTTTTATTATGTAAATGTTTGAATTAATGGTTACTGGTTATCTTTTAATTATTTCAGGGAGACAGAGGTCCCGATGGCCCAACTGGTCCTCCGGTACGTAAACAGTAATTCAAGCTAGAGCACGTGACGTATTTCTTTCGTTATTGTAAAATTTATTGATTAAATCCGGACATTTACAGGGTCCTGATGGGGATCCAGGTAAAAGCGGCTCGCCGGGATTGCCAGGAGAGCCCGGGGCTGATGTAAGTACTTCATTGTTATTATTATTCTTATTTAGACTGAGCGTAAAGATCCGTTTAATTTATTTAAATCTGACACATTGGAACAGTTTAAAACTGATGCGATTTGCAGTGTACCTGTATTGTACCGTCTTGCGTGCTGAAAATAACGGTTCTATTAAGTGAACAGCGAACCAAAAATCCACTGAGGAATGTTTCAAGTTTGACATTTCGTAAAGACTACACGACTCTACTGTTGAAACAGCGGCCTTATTGTTTGAGCTCGGAGGAACTGGGATTGCGGTCAATTACCTGTGTTTCCCAGCGGGAGTGGGAACTACAGAGGGGAAAGTAAGCTTCCCCGACCACTGCGCGCTGCGCCACGTCTGCTGCACAGGGCTCTCTGTGCCACAGGCGCCGCCGGGACCAGCTGGGAAGGCGAAGTCCTAAGCAAGACAGTTGAAGAAGGACTCCAGGGACGAGTGTACATCCCAAGAAGACTAACCGAGCGCCGGCCTTTGGATTTGTATAAGGGGCTGCAACAAAGTCACCTACACAATGCTGATCTCAGGACAAGAGGAAAGCTTATCATTTCAATACGTTTATTGCTTTTGTCTCATTATTTTAACATTTAAAATATGGACACAGCTAAACAGCTAAACAAACTGGTATCGTATTAAGAAGAAGACACCAAATGCAAATACCAGACAAGGAAAAGGCTATTTCAGTCACGAGAGCTTGACCCCTTTTCATAACATGACAGCAAACAAAATATTGGTACAGTATATGAGAATGTAAGCATACATATAAGAAATTGTAATTATTTGTCTGTTAAAGTTTTTGAGTTGTGTTGCCTTATAAAGAACCACGTAATGCAAAATAACAACAATCAGAATTGCACTTTTTCCGGAGGAACAAACAGTGCAGAGAAAGGTTTTCTTGTGAGTTATGTTATGAGACATTTCCCCAGCTTGGCCTGGAAATCTGTGTGTTTAACACTGTGTGACCTGGGCAAGAAAGAGAATCAAATACTCCCTCCTCATTCCCGTCATGATGTCCACAAACACAACAGACTGCAGTTCCTCTTTGCTGATCTCAGATGGGTTTGAATGCCTAGAGCTCTTCACATCAAAGCCAAGAATGAACCCACTGTATAGGGACTGGAACTGACAGGAAACCCAGTTAATGTACCTGTAAGGGGTTATTCGGGACTCAGTTCTGACACAGTTTGGATTTTGCGACAATACAGAAGTTGATAGCCCTACTCTTCCAAGATCTTCACACGGTCTGCAATGTCTGCAGTGTTTCTGGGAGCTCTGGCTCAGTGTGCTCCAACAGAAGGCACTGCCCACAGCTGCCTGATCCCTCCCACCGGCCATGTGCTTCTGCGGCATGCCATGCATGACTTAGACATGACTTATTATGACATATTCAGTCCGCTAAGGTAGACCAAGGAACAGGTCTTGGAGGAACCAGACCTAACTTCCAGGTCTTTGGGAAAAGCGTGGAAACTGGATCTCTCAGTAAACTCTACAGAGAAGGTGCCTCAGTCCAGATTCAAACCCAGGACCACAGAGGTTTGAGACAGCAGTACTCATCCTCATGCCACCTGTGCCACCCTGTGTCTTTGGCAGTGGTTTAGCATTCCTGGCTGTGAGAGAAGAGCCTCAGCTACTGCTTGAGTAGCACTGCTGGACCACATACCAGCACACTGCAGACAAAATAAGCACTGCAAACATTACTGCAAACATGTTACTAGAGACTAAACCACAATGAGCCAGACAGCAGAAGGGCTAGATATTATGTCTCAGACAGATAACACCAGCCTTTGCAGGAAAAGTCTATCGGGACCTTCAGCAGTGCTTTGCTTCTAACTCCTGTTCTGACCAATGTCAGTCTAGTCAGGATGAGCATATGGTTCCCAGTAGATGTTTTCTTAAAAAAGAAATGCAAGAGCTTTAGAAAGCTTAAGAAGAATTTAGAGTTGTACTCTTTGTTTATCTCCAAATAGTTTTGTTTGTGAAAGTTATTTTCATACAGTACATAAGTACTGTATATGGTGACATGAATAATAACACAAAAAGATAATTTATTAAACATATGAAATTGGTTAATTTGGGATACTAACATATGAGACTAATGTCTCAGTTCCATTTTATAATCTGGTTACACATATGATAATTTGATCATCAATACAGTTTTCCTACAAAAGGGTGAATATTTTTTTCATGGTTCATTTGAATTAATTCTACAGTATGTATCCAACATGATATCTTTGTAGAGGTTACATAAGATCTAGCCTAAGATAGTGACGTTCATATCCCTTTATGACTATTGTTCCAAAAGACAAAACAGATAGCCAAGTATTCAGAATATTTGTTCACGTTCATATAGCTATGGTTAGGGCTAGGACACGACTCAGGTTTGGAGATGAGTTTGGGATAGTTTAGGGTTTGAGTTTTTTTAAATTAATGTGTTGGTTAAATCTTTTTGATCTGTGGTTAAGGATAATGAATGTTGTTATAATTTGTTATTTAGTCTCTAATAGCATAATGAGGTCTACAAAAGGCCTGGTTTAAAAGAAATATTGTTTGATTTCATGACATATTAGCAATAGGTATATTTTTATATTTATTAGTTTGATGGACTATGAAAAAGTTAATTGAGAACTATCTGCTTAGCCCTGTAGATAGATCCCATAAAGGCCCATGGGGAATGGGGGGTCACCATTTTTCTCAACCATCCGACACTGGAGGTGGAAGCGATGTGGTCAGCATCACGCTCTGGCTGGCCTATTACCCCCGGAAGATTTAACCCTGTACCGCCTATTTAATCATGTTAGCATAACTGAGGTTCTCATGGTTGTGCAATGACAACAATTATTAATAATAATAATAATAATAATAATAATAATAATAATGTATCTGACCAGTTGAGAGTTCCCAACAAGTATTGTTTGTTACAGCTTTGCTTTAAGCAGGACTTTACAGTTGCCAAAATATACAAAAGTTACATATAGTATTGTAATTGTGTATACATTCCTAAACACCTTACAGAATTGATGAATCTGGACTTTGCAAAATGGTGAAGACAGTTTGGACAGATTGTCTTGTACCATTATAGTTGATTAACATGCAGCTTTGTCTTTCTCCCCTTGCAGGGATTAACTGGGCCTGATGGAGATGCAGGTCCACCTGGTCCATCAGGTCAGAAAGTAAGTGATTGAGGTTGGAAATGAGGTAGTTTCAGCTTGAGAAACCCTCTGAGCTAACTGGCTAGCCCACTGCATTCCATAGGGTGTTACAACTTCTAAAGCAATTCTTCGTGACAGTTCATTCTTAATCCTGCTTTTTCCTGTGTTCATTTGGGCAATCTTTTCATTTTTTATAAAGTTCCTCATGGGAAAAAAAAGTCAATTCTGGGTGTTCTGGTATAAGCCTGACTTCAAGTGATTACCAGATTAACATTTATAGAGACTTTGTGTTGTGTCTAAACACAACATTAAATATAAGCCATAATTGGTGTCAGATTATCAAATTTGATTCCTATTGCCCCGATTTGGACCAAAGGCACTACAACAAATGTTCAATAAACATCTACCACACATAAGAATAATGAAATTCACCCTACCTGCTCTCTGTGAAAGGAATCATTAATAATATAATTTCCAGGATGGAAATTAATTGTCCACAGTAAACGATCTCATCTCATTATGTACCAGTATCTAACTACAGAACATCCTTCACTTTAATATAAAGAAAAGCTCTCAAGGATTGGAATATTAGATTTAACAGTGTGTTGGCCTGGGATATGAAAGTAATGATCTCTTATGAGACAGGCCCTGTTACTGGACAGGATCAGAGGTCAGAATGAGCACTAAGAGATTTCTGCCATGTGTTTCAGGGTGAACCGGGAAAGGCTGGTCTCCGTGGAGCAGCAGTGAGTATCACCCTAGAATGGTTTAGATTTTTCACTCTGTTGTTCGGTTGTGCATGAAAGTATTCTCCTACAGTTTTCTGTCTTCGTGATTGTTGTAACAAGGACGATAAAGTAAAAGTCTGAAGCTTCATAAACTGACAGGTCAAAATGTTATCAGTGGTTATCAGAAGTCACAGCCTACCTTATTATGAAAATATGACAGATACAAGCTACATCTCAGTGAGGTTCGCCTAATTATTGACATCAGTCTAACCGTCACAGAAGAGTGTTTCATATTAGAATTGTGTATGTCAGTAACCTGTTAATGATTAATGATTCTGATCAATTTGGAATACATACAGACATGCCCAGATATGTCATTTTTCAGAAACCATATGAATGGTATGACTGGATATAAGAAACTAAGATATTATGATGTAAATGATTACGTTACTTTATATTCAGAGGAGCGAATGTATAGAAATGTGTCCAAGCTTGGAAAAAACATGCCACTGCTTGTATGGACTTACTGTAGTTAGGGATTTGTTTGTAATTTACACATCAAATGTCCCTCATAAGCTTTGGTTATAATAAATGTGGGATAAAATGTGTGTTTTGTGTGAGCAGAGCACACAACCCTGCCCGAGAGTACTACACTAACTATGTCACTTTTTTCTTAGGGTTCAGGCCCTGATGGACCACCTGTAAGTACTGTGTCATTAATACATTTGTGCTCTGTCATTACATTTACCTATTAGTCACGTTAGAAATTTACAAAATATTTAGTTACGCAGTGCAAACTAGAGAGTATATATGTATTTTATAAACAGTGTGCTGTGCAAATTGATATTGTTACTGTATATAACATTGTGCATAATACTGAACTGTTCTGTAGGGCCCACCTGGTCCAGGAGGACTTCCAGGGGAACTAGGACGCGCTGGACCCATTGTGAGTATTTTTAGATTTGGGGTCATGTGCCAGCCAATTCATGCTGTCTGTTGTTTTCACACTATTTTTAAGGTTTTACATCCTTAGACAATAATGTTTAGGCTGTAGAATTGCCATAGCAAGTGCATTTGACAATAGATTTATTTAGTTCTGTATTCCCTTTGTAAGAATCTTGTTTGGCATAAGAAATGTGTTATAGAGCGACACTTCCACAGAAGTCCTCTTATATATGTACTGAGCAAAGAGATATATATATATACATATCTACAAAGTCTGTTATTTCAAAATCCTGTAGTACATTACTATGTTATCTCAGGAAGTTTGCATCAACAACAGTACAAAGACCTTAGACCACAAGTGGGAATTACTTTCAGGGAACATTCAGGGTAGAAAAGAGGAGATACTTATTCAGACTGGATTGTAGGAGTCTGGAACCCAATCACTAGTACCATTGTTGAAGCAATCTCTGTTTGATCCTTCAAGGAAAGGCTTGATGGAATTTCTGGGTCATTAGGCTAGCCAGATGAGCTCACTGACCTCTCAGTTGTAACCTTTTTATGTTCTTCAAATCATGTGTAATTAAAGAAATGAATTGTGTCAGTTCTAACTGCAGAGATCTTTTTGTTTCCTTAAAGCCTCTCCTTTAATATTGCAGCACTAATGTTGGTTATAAATCTAGACATGTAAAAGTACAAATATGAATATAAAAATTCTGAAATAATATTCCTAACACTGAAATACAATCATAATGCTAAAAATGAATGATAGTTTAAGAGGAACTAAATGCATTTTAGAACTTCATGAAAACATCTACAGCATTAATTATAAACAATTTAAGATTATAGGAGCACTAGATATTTCTTTAGATAATAATAAGATAATTTTCCTGTGTGAGGTGTCCTGAAACTCATCTCTCTTCTTACACAGGGAGACATTGGAGTCAGAGGCCCCCCAGGACCCCCTGGCCCCCCAGGACCACGAGTGAGTGTCAGCTTTTCCATTTTTTGATCAGGTATTTATTTTGAGGAGGCTGTGTGGCTGAAGGATACAACAAACAATGTTCAGTCAGAACAGCTCATGTCAATATGTCATTTCAGTGGGTGTTGCTAGACTGATAGGAATGTATCTGGACTGTCCAGTAACGTTTGCAAAAGGAATGACCCAATAAATAAAAGAACAGGAATGTGAAATCACTCAGAGTGAGGGCTTGAACCTGCAACCATGTTGGCTGCCAGCTCAGTACTAAGCTGTGCCTTAGGCTGACTACAGACATGACAACTAGAGGGTGTTGAAAAAGCACAACTGTATTGACAAAACAATATTGGAAGTAGGTCTTCTTGTCTGTTCTGGGTTGGAAAGAGGGATCTGTATCTTTGAATAATAATATATTCAGTGAATAGTTAAAACGGAAAAGTAATTGACAATTACAAAGTAATTGTGGAGGCAGTGTACCATAGTGCTTAAGTCTCTGGTCTCATGATTGGACGACTATGGATTTAGGTCTGTGCTGCAGATGATGCTGTAATCCTTTGAGTGAGGTGCTTGACCCCAGTGACTCCATTTCACCCAGCTGTGTAGATGGGGACCAGCATTGCTGGAGGATTATCCTTGTGATGGACTGGTGTCCCATCCAGGGGCTAGTTGTGTGCTTTCTTCTCAATATGCCATATCACCCATATCACTCTGCAACTCACAACTGGCAGCCCACTGAAGCTAAGCAGGTGTGAGCCTGGTGAGTACCTGGATGGGAGACCTCCTGGGAAAAACTAAGGTTGATGCTGGAAGAGGTGTTAGTGGGGCCAGCAGGGGGCGCTCTCCCTGCTGCCTATGTGGGTCCTAATGCACCATTATAGTGACGGGGACACTATACTGTAAACAGGTGCCGTCCTTCAGATGAGACCCAAAACCGAGGTCCTGACTCTCTGTGGTCATTAAAAAATCCCAGGGCGTTTCTCGAAAAGAGTAGGAGTGTAACCCCGGCGTCCTGACCAAATTTCCTATTGGCCCTTACCAATCATGGCTTCATAATAATCCCCATCTATGAATTGGCTTCATTACTCTGCTCTCCTCCCCACTGAGAGCTGGTGTGTGGTGAGCGTTCTGATGCACTATGGCTGCCGTCGCATCATCCAGGTGGGGCTGCACACTGGTGGTGGTGGAGGGGATCCCCATTACCTGTAAAGCGCTTTGAGTGAAGTGTCCAAAAAAGTGCTATATACGTGTAAGCAATTATTATGAATTATTATTAATTATTCTCACTTAACGCCTTGGAAACCAGGACAACCTATGTGACTTGGGTATGAAAATTACCTACCCATTACAACGGCTGTTTATCAGTATGTTGTAGATATAAATTATGAAGCCAAATCAGTGCAATCATCCCAGTGTGACTATCTGTTCTTTTGTTGCAGGGTGCTCCTGGATTTCGTGAGAGCACTGGAGAGCTAGTAAGCAGTTTTCTCCATACCTGGATTTATGCTATACTTTATGCCACACTCACGCTATGCTACTATATTCATGCTATGAGCCTTATATGTGCCAGTGCATAAGTAATGTTGGTCTTTGTCCTGTTGTCCAGTGTCCCAATGCCTGCCCTCCTGGGCCATCTGGCCATCCTGGTCTTCCAGGTATGAAGGTGAGTTTGTGTCACTGGAAAACATAATCTCATGATTATACAGACGTTTCTCTGTCATTCCTCATTTGCTACTACTTCCAAGTGTCAACATAAATTCCTTCTTAGGTTGTTGCAAGAAAAAGATTCTAAGTTTATTAGGCATCAGTTAATCATTTAATAAAGGTGACCAAACAACTTCCCACTTCTTCTGTAGATCCTCAAAAGTCAGTAAATATACAAAAACACATTTTCATGTTCTTAACCTCAAGTTCATATTAGTTACTAAAACTGAATAAAAATTATCATGAAAGTTGAAAAAGGTGCCTGTATCTATGCATTATTTCTCGCTTTTTTAGGGCCACAAAGGTGTAAAAGGAGAATCTGGTGAACCAGGAAAGCAGGGGCACAAGGTAAAATGTCAAGTGTTCAATTACCCTTAGTAATAAAAAAACTCAAAAGAAACTACTGTTCCATAAAGTAGAGATCATTTATTGACAACCATATAATTAGCTGCTTAAATGTACTTTAAAAGGTGACAGAAAAGTGCAGTAAAATATTAAAGAGGTTTTGAAGGTCAGAAGAAAGTGCCTTGTTTAGGGCAGATGTTTGTGTTGTGCTTTGTTGTGTGTGTGTGGAACACTTAGAACCTATGCAAATGCACCCATTTCCATGTGATCAATGGCCTGTGTGACTGTGATTTGAGCTCTACTGTTCATCCTCCTGCTCTTTAGGGAGAAGAGGGGGATCAAGGAGCCCCAGGGGAGATCGGAGCTCAAGGCCCACCAGTAAAGTATTCTTATTCCATCACTCTGTTTCTCTTAGAAGAACTTCACATATCACTGTTTCACCTTTATACAACTAGTCATTATGTGATGTGATGTAAGTGCTTATTTCATGGCAGGAAAGGCAAGATTAAATAATTTACTGTACAATAATTCAAAAACAGGAAAGAGTATGTTAAAGAATATTTTTGAATGTCACCCATCTTCTTGACATTATAGCATTTCATAGCAGAATTGCAGTGTCTTTTACTGAATTTGATCAGTATCGGTGATGAATGGAGAAACTCAACCTGAAGCACATCTCTCCTGTCCCGTGATGCAGGGTCCCCAGGGTACTAGAGGAATCACCGGCATGATGGGGCCGAAGGGCGAGAGGGTAGGTCTGCTTCTTCTTTACTCCTGACTGACTTTATACCTCAATGCAAGAATCATAAGAAATAAAATGCAAGAACTCATGGCTACCATATTAATGGAAAATGCTAACATCTGAAAGTTAGACTTGGGCGGATAACAGAAAGTACATAAAAGTAACAGTTACACATTCTCCTGAAAGACTGTCAGGATAGGAGAGGAGTTGGGTTGGGACAGTGTGTGGAAAATACCTCGATATACAGAACCGAAGCAAGAGGATACATGTAGCTCAGAAATGACAACAGTTGGATTCTAAAGACCATATACTGTAGAAATGGACAAGTTATAATGAGATCAGAAAAGCATGTAGTAAAAGTGATGTTACTGGGAGGTTTTAGGGAGATTTTAGTTTTCTATACAGGAATTGGGATATAGTGATAAAGAACACTGAATTTGAAATTGACAATAGTTGAAACAATTGCTTCTGACCCACATTTGCAAAAGCATCTACTAGGGAAGAGATATTCCTTTTGACATAATCTTTTCAAACAGCTAAAATATAAGTAAAGGAATAAATGTGGTAAAATTGCTGAGAAATTGCAGAGGCCTGACTGTGGTTTCCCAGCTGTACGTACAGAAATGAACGAGTTTAATATTTGATGGTTTACATTTCAATTCTTGGTTAGGATGGGACCTGTTTCCACAGGTTAGAAAATGAAGAACATAACAACATAAGAATGTTTGTTAACATTTGGCCCATCTTGCTTGTCTGGTTTAGTATTGTAGCTACAGAAGGTTTCTGCTTCCAGTGACCCAGGATCACTTTGCATTTATAAACAGTAATTTTTATATGTAAAGTGTCCACTCAATCCATGATTTTGTCTGTCTTTTTGTAAGTCATTGCCTCTTTCTCTATGTTTGGCCACCAATATTTGTTTCATTTGCAAATTCAACTATTTAGCTAAGTATAAGAAAATTGAAATCAGTTATGTAGATCAGAAAGAGCAATGGGCCTAAAACAGGTCTTTGCTGAACACCTGATCAGTTTTTATTTACTTACTTCTGCCCAATACAGGGTTATGCCCATTAAGATGACACAGTTTCCTCACCATTATTCAAACCCTTGGATTACTAATATTTTTAATTTGAAAATGAGCATATTAATTGACTTTATAAATATATCATGTCACGTGCTTTTGTGTTTTCAATGCTTTTGTGTCACTATCACTATTACCTGAAAAAGTGGATTGAAAATCCAGTATTGGAAAACAATGACAGGATAGAGCTATCATTGTTTCTTGTTCAAATAATTCAATTAAACAAGACCTTCACTGAACCAGGACACAAGGGGAAATCACATGGAAATACACTGAGAACAGGAGACAGATGACTCAAATGGTCGTGGAAGCTGGAATCAGCTGTTGTTGAAGCTGATACCCTGGCTCTATCAAGAAGCTGGATGAGATCCTTGTATCAGTTACGTATGCTGTATCAGTGGTGCCTAATTCCTGCTCCTAGGAAACCACTGTGTCTTCTGCTTTTTACTTCAGATGAGTTACTTACAGACTGATTGATTACATTTTTTATTTGGGACATTTTTAGTTTTGCATTCAGTTCTTAAATAAAATTAAATGAAACTACTTATCGGCATCAACACTTGCACTGATTTCTGGATTTCAGACCCCTCCTCATTCAGGTGTGCTGCCTGAAATCCAGCTGGGCATTGGCAGAAGGAAGCAAAATGCTCATTGTGGGATTGTTGGATTTATTGTCATTCCCATATGTGCCTATTCACCATGAATGTGCATAGGAGGAGGAGGATAGTTGGCATACTGTATCTAGCTGATATGGTTTATAGTATCTAAATAACCCTAAGATCTCATACTGTCATTTCATAAAAGAAACTGTGGTATTGACTTTGACAATAACTTTGGTAGCCGGCAGACACTCACAACCCTTTGTGTAAAGGAGTTCCTCCTGTGTTCTAAGATATAATGGAATTCCCCTTAGTTTCCATTCATATCTTGTGGTACTTAGATTATTGTTGATTCTGAAAAAAGTCCTAAAGTTGACAATGCCTTTGTTGGTATTGAAATGGAAAGTAGTTGAACAAAATATGTTTAAAACTCAGAACTGAGTGCCAAAACAAGTAAAGCAAAAGTCTAACAAGAAGTAGATTATTTAAAGGCATCAATTAGCACTGGTGATTTAGAACTTAGATGGAATGAAAACCAGCAGAAACAGCACTACACATATGATGTGCTTGACTCTGAGCTGTAGGAACATTATTTACGCTTTAGTTTTACATGACTTCATTTAGAATGTTCCTTTTTGTTGTTTTTTTTTCTTCTTTTTTTGTCACTGTACAGCATAAAGGATATGACAGTCTTAGAAACAGTTCAAAGCAAAAATGATCCTTGGTCTCAAGGAATTGGACAAGTTAGAACTAAATCTCTTCACCCTAGAACACAGGAGATTTGAACCACGAACAATAAATCCCAAAAAATACAACTGGTACCAAACTAGAAAACTATTTCACAGTCAGGAGCAAAACAAGGGCACAGTGTCACTATAAAAAAACTAAAATAATTCATTTAGGATGGACAATAGGAAGTGCCTCAGGCACAAATGGTTGTATATATCTGGATTGGGCTCAGCCAGGTGGTAGAGACCCAAACTCATCAAGAAATGGCTGGATGAAATTTTAGCATCTCTCATCTACTAGACTATCCAATTAACAAGATGGGTAAAATGGACTGCTTTCCTTTTAAACCTTGTATGTATATTTTGTCCTGGTTCATTTAATTGTCTTGAATAAAAGCTACATTTATTTTGTAGAAATAAAATTATGAAATAGCTGACATACAGATTGAGTTTTGAAAATCATCTCCCCAATCTCTCACTCATGAGGAGCTTTTATACCATGTTTGTATTTTGGAATCATTCCTCTGGGTTTTTTGTTAAATTCTGTTTTGAAGTAACATGTGGAGCAGATCTGTGAAACAGCATGAGCCATTTATCCCAGGAGAGGAGCCTGGGTATATATGTGTACTTTTCAGTCTCTTCAGTTCTTGGTGATGTTACATCTTTGGATTCCAGTGCAGTTATATATGTTAAGCATGTTTATTCCAGGAAATATTGTCTGTGCCAGAACATTTTGTTGGTAGCATTTACACAGCACATATAAATGCAGCTGGACGACTTGTGCAAGTTTATACATAAATGAATCTTGGTATTTCTCCTGAGAATCTACTGACGTTTACTGAGAATCAACTGAGATTACTAACTACTGTATCTCTGAAAATAATCTTTTGTTTTTCATTACTCTAGCACAATTTGAAGCGAGCTGTAGAATAATTTGTTTTTCTCCCCTTTAACTCTCCGTACCTTTTTCTTGCAGGGACCTCGGGGACATGATGGGGAGCCAGGGCCTCAAGGAGTTCAGGGAGCCGCAGTATGTGTATTTTCTTTAGTATCTCTGTTTTTTCTTATTTGGAAAATCAGACACTAAGAGTAGTTATTCTCTGAGTCCGTACAGTGTTTGTGCACTTTCTGCAGGCTCTCTGCTTAAACACCTAAAAAGGATAGGATTTGTTATTAAGGATCTAGATGATCTTGCATTTCTATAAACTTACTTTTTTAATTTGTAATGCTTGAATTGGTGATCTGTGTCTGGGACCGTTCACTGAACATGAGCTGAAGTCTGTTCTTGCACTCGCACATAGCTGTCCAGGTGTTACCTATCCTGGCATTGCTTTAGTCTGGAAGTGGGGTGAGGGAGGAGTTGAGCATCATCATTGACACCTGTCTACTAAAAGAGTGTTATAGAAGGGTGACAATATTCTTGCTGTTTACTGTATAATACAGTAAATCTTTTTCTAATGTCTTTGACTGTTTACAGGTAAGTAAAGTCTCAGGTAGGTTTAAATCAGACATTTCCCAAGTTGTTGATGGGTGAAATCAGATTTTATTAGCATAACAAATCAAAACCCGCCATTTACAAAGCCAGTTCTAACAGGAAGGATTTTTCTTTTTTATTTTTGGAGTATGAGTACTTGAGAACGTGATGTCCAGCTGTCTTTCTGTGTGATTCCATGTGATATCACATTGAGAATGACACCACCTGAGCATGAGGTTTTGTTCAATTCAAATATCTTCACAGGCAAAATCTTCTGCTTCAAAACATTGAAAGTATGAAGAAATATGGTATATTATCGATCTTGAAAAAAAAGTATGTTAACACAGAACTGTTATTAAATTAAATTGAGATGTTTTAATTTTTAATATTTTGTACACCTTTTTAAAATTGAGTTTCTTGTAATTTTAGGGTGATCAAGGACAGAGAGGTGTGATGGGTGAGGTTGGGCCAAAAGGAGACCAGGTAAGTGAAGTAGGGGGAACAATGGCAAGGTGGTTAGCACTGCCTTACACCTCCATCGTCCAGGGTCAAGAATCTATCTGTTGGAATTTATCTTCCCTACACAAGTGCAGTTTTTCACTTGGTGCTCTGCTTTCCACCTATTGATGTACAGTTTAGGGTTTTTGGCCATTCTGAGACCTCAGTTCCATTTTCCTCTTTGAGATGCCACAGCTGGTTCCTCTTGATCTCCTCGGCCTGTATTCCTAGTATAATCAGAGGACATGCAGTGCCGTAACCACACAACTACCACCATCTGACAGGATTATTAAATTATATCAATTTAATAATTAAGTTAGCCTCATAAAGACAAATACAGCTGTGAACTGCGACTGTGATCTCCTCAATTACTTAGCTTTTATTCAGCACTTATTTTAATGCAGCATTCTTTTTAAAACCCTTTCAAAAAGTATTCTGCTTGAAGAAAATAAAGTAAATGTCTGGTCAGTACGAAAAGCTATTCCTTTACCACCAGAACCCCTATCATTTTTGTTTCACAGACATGCTCTTTTATTTGAAATAAAAATACAAATATCAAAAACAGATAAATAGCTTCTTAAAATAAAAACATTGATGTAAACAACAGCAAACACTTGGTTGTGTTCATTTACTTAAATTGTTCTTAACGGTTACACTTTGCTAATGCAGAACCTGTGAGACACCATTTTTATTCTTAAAAGAAAACTTCCTATTCGGTGTGTTTATGCTTCCTCTGGTCTGCTGTGTAGTCAGGCCTCTGTGTTGGAAGAAGTGGGTCATTTCCTGTGTGTGAATTGATCTGGGACACCAAGGATCATAAGCAATTATTATGTATTGTATAAACAATTTCTGTAAAACCACTTTCGGTTTTTGACTTCGAATGGGATATGCAACATTTTGATTGTGATAAAAATTGTATGTATTTTTTATAATTTTCTAGGGCCCTCAAGGTCCAAGAGGAATTACAGGTCTACCTGGTCCCAAAGGAGAATCTGTAAGTATATTTAGTTGTAAGTATATTTAGATTCAGTTAAACAAGAAGCTGGTTGTAGCAAAATTCTATAATGGAGCAGACTGTGAGGGGCACAAGCTGAATAGCCCTGGTCTAGACTTTGTGTAAAACACTATGAAGTAAGATGTCGTAAATTACTGACATTTGGTTTGTATGTTGTAATTGATGCTGAAGAATTTGGTAGAGCTTAACTGAGGGAACAAGTGATTTAATAACTTACCACCAAGACTAAAGGTTTTGCAAAAGGGGTGGTTTTTCAGAGAGGCACATTTAACACTGTGTATTTCATGAGAATAAATATATATTGCATATAGCACTTTACTGTACATAAACAAAATTAACCATATTCTTAACTTTAGTTTCTGCTACAGAAACTCACACTTATTCTACGCAACATGTCTACTATTTTATAGTCAGTCTCATTTAAATATGTTGACCAAACCGTACACTTTGGAGCATTAATATGGAAAAGGAAGTTTTCCTTTTTGAATGAAGAGTTATTAAAGTGCTTCATTTTAGTCACATGGTAATAAGAACATAAGAAAGTTTCCAAACTAGAGGAGGCCATTCAGCCCAGATTCTACCACTGAATTCACCATGATATTAAATCCTACTCTTTCATGCAATATCTTTACTTGTGTGTAAAGACAATTTAACACCACATTATCATCACCACTTTATCATTGTCCCTATGCGGTCAGACCATTGATCCCGGTCCTAGTTATGTTATAGGGGAAAAGAAAATGTATTTCTGACAAGTTGCCTAACTATATATGAAACAAAGAACAATGTAGCATTTGAAATAAAAATAAATATACATTGTAAAATAAAAAATGATAATTTCTTGATTATTTAAATTTCGTATTATACCAATGATTTAATTGCACAGTGAAATTTGTAAAGGCCCATTAACTGCTATCATGGATAACATGTAGTTTAACCTACGTAGGCATTTAGTTCAATTTATTTAGACTTTTTGATATTAAGATAGAGATATAAAAATAGATTCATCATAATATGATTAAGATATAAAGTATTATGATTTACCTAAAAGAAATGGAGGACGAGTTCAACACAGAATAAATCATCATCTGATTTGTCTCAGTTTGCTGGTTTGCCGGCAAACTCTACAGAGACATTAAACGTTTTGAGTCTCATCTCTGTTCTCAGAAAATAGGTATGTCTGATGTGCTATTTGATGTATTGTGGAGATCCCAGGGTGGCTGTACAGAATTACATTTAAATTTTTAATTGGAACTGTAATCAAGGCAGGTACATGAACATAGAGAGACAATGAGTATAGACAAGGAATGAATTATATAGCCTATCATGAATTTTGCCTGTGACTCCCAATCCTGTTCTATTTGACAGATCTTTTATTTCTGTTTAAATTAGGGATTACCAGGAGTGGATGGTCGTGAAGGGATTCCTGGACTGCCAGGGACAAAGGTATATTAAGACTCTTTAGGGGAGCTGTTCATTTTTGTTATTGTTAATTCTAAGTCAGTGACGCAGAGGACCCAACTCAGGCTTTTGAACTTCCTGTCTAGGGCAATCCTGGAAAACCAGGAGCTCCAGGAGAAGCTGGCCTGCAGGGTCTTCTCGTGAGTATGGCTCATCAAAACCACCATATTTTAAGATCTTAAGAACTGCCATCATCAGAGTAAACCTTGTACAAGTCCTCATGGAACAACACGAGACACTTGTTTGAGGTCTCAAACATTTATATAAAGTTGTACACTCTTTGGATTCCAAAACTAAGATTTATTCTTCATGTTTGTGATCAGATTCAGTACACAGACACACTAATTGTCTGGATGAAGTGTGCTGAGCTTGGCTTTGTCTAAAATGACTGCAGATCAAAACAGTCAAAACCCATCTGTCACAATTATAGATTTATCAGCTAACAGTCAAAATAAATTGTTAAAACAATACTTCAGTAAAAACAACTAATTTATATGTTTCTGTGTCCTTAATAGGGCTTGCCTGGTGCACCTGGACCAAAAGGTGTTAGTGGTGAGAAGGTATGTCTTGTATTTGTAGTTATTTTTACTAACTACCCAATTGCTGCAACATTATAAAGAAAACCTGCCTTTGCTTTGTTACATTTGGATCAAATCAATCAGAGCTCAAATATAAGTTCTTAAAATGAACTGCAGTACTTTGGCAGACAGGTGAGGTACTATTCTTTCTGAACTTTTTAATTTCTGCCACTGAAAGGTGTATCTGGCCAAAAAGTTACATTACTGTAAGTTACATCTTCAATATAAAGTGAAAATGAGGGCTAGAAACATCTATTCAACAATGAGATAAGATGGAGCAGCCTGGCAAGAAAAACTAAAAAAGAAAGGTGGAACATTTCTAAGAGTGATTTGATTCCATTTTACTATTATACATTATAAAACATTATATGAAGGTTTTGCAGATTCAATAGGAAACTTCAGATCTTTGCACAGAGAAAATATACATTATTATACACAGTAATTCATGGTAAAATTGTGTAAGTCTGTAGGAAACAGACCTCTTGCCTTAACCATTCTCATACACTGAACTGTCCATTTAGAAACACAGCAACTGATTTTCACTGTGCCTTACAGAACTAAGACACATAATTTATCTGTTACGAGCTAAGAAAAAGGTTTTTCTGTTTAGAATGTAAATGTAAACTGGGCAAAGAATGTTTATCATTTTACTGAATGTTGCACTCAAATCAATCACCTGCTAATGACTGTGTTCTTGTCTCAGGGCAATGCTGGCGACCCAGGCTTAATTGGCACTATGGGATCTTCTGGCAAAACAGTAAGCTGGACGAAGATTATTTATTCATGTTGCTGTTAAAGTCCTTATGTCAGGATGGCAGGGGGACTCATGGTGCTGTTCTTTGCAGGGGGAACGAGGAGAGCAAGGCGAAGTCGGCCCTGTTGGACCAAGAGGTGGGCCAGTGAGTATGTTTTTATTCCTGTCACCGAATAATTCATTTCCAGGATAATGGATCAACTTCAGCATGCTTAAACAGGCCACATTATCATCAGCCGTTAAAATTTTTATAATCAAGCAATATGAGTAGCTGAGCAGAGCCTTTCACCTACAGAATGGAAAGGTGTGATGTATTAGAACTACTGCACACTAAATTTATGTCCAGAAAATGGAAACATGCACATAATAATTGTATATCTTATTGTGGGCAACACAATAGGATGGCAATTAGTGCTGACAGCTTACAGATCTTGGGATCTGGGTTTGATTTCATCTTAGAACACTGTATGGAGTCTACTTTTCTCCAGGTGCTAAGGTTTCCTCCCATAGTCTGAAGACATGCTTGACAGCTATGAATGTCCCTCTTATTGTGTATAAGTGAATGTGTGTGTATGTGCCATACAGTGGACTGTTGTCCTGTCCGGGGTGTGTCCTGCTCCCACTCACTCACGGCAACACTCAAACATAAAGCAGAGGCTGACACTGGCCAGATGGGTCTCCTGTTGAATGGGTGTACTGGCAGATCAGAAATATTACACATTCATCTTTCTCCCACTTTAAATTGAAACAAGGCTGGTTTTTTTGCGACTTAATTTTAATTGTGTTTTTCCATCTTTCCATGCACAAGCCCACCCACAAAAACAACAAGTAACAAAGGTTTCTGAGACATTCTCAGGTGCAGGTGGTTGTGGGAACCCTACCGCAAATTCTTGTATGTCTAAATTTTACTACAGATATAAAAATCACCCCATTCAAGACAATATTATTACAATTAAAACAAACAAAAAAACTTTCACTTACAATTAATTAATTAAACCAATTAATTTGTGAAAGAAGCTGGTTAATTGATATTTACTGTATAATATAAAAATCAATTAACACAAATGGAAACTGAAAGATGTATTCATCAGCTAAGCAACTAATAAAGTGCCAAAATATTTCTGAGAAATAGCTAATAAAATATTTTTAACAATATTTACTTTAATTACATGATAACAAGGTGTGTGGCAGCCCATTGAAGGCTGTTAGGATATAGAGGTAATTTGCTAATAAGTACCTGTGATAGCATATCCTGAATATGTGAAATCACTAGATGTTACTTCCTTCTGAACACATTTTTAAACTGGATTTTGGTGTCTTAAAACAATATACATATTAGTACATGAACACAGATATTATGTCTAGGCTATATTTTAAATAATTTTAATTTTCTGGTGGACGTTCTTTTTAATGAAGATGAACTAATATAATTAGTAGTTAGTAGTTAATAGTTATAGTTAAATAGTAAAAAAGCATCTAATTATTCCCATTATTATGAAAAGTTAAAAACGATGTACCCGGTGCAATCTAATTGTAATCCCTGCTGAGCGTCTGAAGCTCAGACCTTATTACGGGACATTTTTTAAGGATTCAGACTTATTGAGTGAAGCAGTAAGCTGCTGAAGAATGTTTCTCATCACTAGCACAAGGACTCAAAGCCATTTATTTAATTGAAAATTTGACTTCTGAAGTTGGACATGAATCCTGCTATTAAAAATTACAATTCAGAAAAAAAAGTATTTTTATAAAGATAATAGTAATAAATAATAAAATGTCAATACTTTTTATTATTAAAGGTTTGTAGGAATATAAACAAATGCAAGCTGGTATTGTATCTAGCTGCGTATGTTTTAGCATTGAACATTATTCAGCTCTTTTGTTGAAATCATGATGGATCCTACACTGCATACATTGAAAATAGAAAAACAAATGTTAAATTCTAAATTAAAATATAAATAAATTGATCAGCTCTCTGAACAAATCAGTAACTTAAGGAATTGTCAGCAACTGCTAGAAAATATGCATGAAAACTGATTTTAATTAGTAAACTTAATTCTCAGAGGGTTTGACACAACATCACGTTGGTCTTAATGGAAATATGGAATACAAATGCAAATAAAGTAAAATATTTTGTTACACATTTTGTTACAAATTTGTATACAAAAAATGAAATCAGAAAACTTTGACATATTTATATAAAACACATATATTGAAAAGAGGCTCCAGTTCCTTTGTGACCCTGACTGGATGAAGTGGTTAAAAAATGGACGGATGTATCCAGAAAATGTTGATCCGTCTATGTGGCCTCTGGATAGGTTCTGGATTTCTCTACGAACTCATAGATGTAGTGATGGATTCAAATTTAAATTGATTAGATAATCTACTATTAAGTTGTTTAAACATAAGTTATTTCTCTTAGTAAATATTCTTAATAAGTAGTTCTGGTGGGTAGCTACGTCAGCATGTGTAGGCTGCAAAGGAACAAGTAATAGGTTTATTCCATGTTTAAACAAAGAAGAAAGAAAACACAATGTTTCGGCTCTGGAGCACCTGAAGAGGCTCCACAGCCGAAACGTTGTGTTTTCTTTCTTCTTTGTTTCAGCATGGAATAAACCTATTACTTGTTATTTCTTAATATGTATGCATGCCATACTTAGGTTAGAACCATACCTAGGTTGAAATAAGTTAAAAGATTACTGTGGATCCAAAATGAGCCCTTTTCAGAAGAAAATGTGGGGCTTGGTTATTTCTAAGATATTTTCTCTGTACAATATGGACTCTTTCTGCACTGAAATCACTAAAACAGCTCTCAGTGCCTCGGGAGGCTTTCTGTGAAGAAGTCTTCCTCATGTGAGTCGATCTCCTGCAGGTGAGGAGGAAGGTGTGAGCTCAGCACTGTGACAGAGGTGCTGTGTGTGACAGCTGAGTGCTTCTGCCTCTGAGCTTCGAGTGCTGTGCCTTGCTGGTTTGAACCTTACAGACTCAATAATCGTAGCATTTGCAGGGAAACCGACATGTTGGAGGCAAACACAGTCCTAACACTGATGTTCTTTTGTGTTGTTTTCCAGGGTGATAGAGGAGAACAGGGCCCCCCTGGTCCTCCAGGAAAACCAGGCCCCCGTGTGAGTGAAAACAATCTCGCTATTCAGCATTTGCTGTGCCTTTCTCCATAGTTGCTGTATTCACGGAGCCATGCTGGGTCTGAGTTCAAGGAATGCTTCCATGAACAGATTAAATATTTGTCTGTTCAACACTTGTTGCAAATTCGAATCCTTATCATTAAACCCCTTTGTGGCTATGAACAATAATTAAATAAGCGGCAGATTATAAATATTAATGAATCCCAGTGTAACATCAATTCAACACAAGTTTTTAATGATCACAAAAACATTAATGTTAAATTAAATGTATTAAAAAGTAATAATGTTAACTTTATTACATATACAGTACCTGTCTCAGTGACAAGGGGGAAGAGAACTACATTTATGCTGATCGGTCTAGAGATGTGAAAGTATTGCCCAGTACAAAAGACTCTGGAGACACAGGCTAACAGACATGGGATGATTTTCATTAATAGATTAAATTATCTCCCAGAAAATGCAGTTGTGGTGACATTGCACCTTTTTCAGGACAGTGGACAGGACAGCCAGACCCAACAGGCTAAAAGGATAGGAGGTTATGTGATTGCTTGGAGTCATGATCAGGCTGAGTTGCTGATTTGTTCAAATTGACAAGAAACTTGACAAGGAAACTGTGCCATGTGGAATAATGTAGCCTTTTACTGTCAGTGTTTTAATAAGCTATGATGCCAACATAGACAAGGCTCTAAAATAATAAAAATAAAAAAGTAGTATCAAACTACTTTTTTTGTACTGCCCCTGGGAGTCCTGTGTGTCTCAAGAGAGAAAGCACTTGCTCAGTCTGTTGCTTCATTAGACAGCTCTGACTGATATTCCCCACGTGGTGGCACAGAATTGGCCAAGGGGCACTGCTTTTGGCTTGAATTGGCATCTTTACCCTGCTGCTTTACTGATTACCTGTGAGCTTGAACTACTGTCCTGTGAATGTGTATCATCACTCCTCCTTTCAGTGCCTATCCTCCTGTAAGCAACCATGCAGCAGGAGGGCAGGTGTGGGAGGAGTGTGTACAGAGGCTGTAATTCGCCTGTTCAGTGCAGGGATTGCAGCTAAAAGATTAAAATCAGTGATTCAAAAATGAAGAAAAAGAAAATAAAAAAGGGTGCAGCTGTAGTCAATAAACCCATAAAACTAATCTTTGTCTATCCCATTCTTAATAATATCTGATGCCACTGTTATTCAAGCTAGCTTACAGCCTTTTTACAGCACACTCAACAAGTATCTCTTCCACTGCACTGTCAAAGTAAAAAAATAGGAGTGAATAAATGAAAAAAGGATGCTAAACCATAAGAAACAATCTTAAAAACATTTTTTTCATTATATTCAAGTATCTTTGTAATTTTCACTAGTTTTCTGAACTAAATGAAAAGCACTTAAAAAATTCCTTTAGTTTAGATGTTAGACGTTATTGTGTATTCATAGCAAATATTAAATTTTTTGTGGGGGAGGTAGAGGGATCACCTCAGAGTCTGAGCTGCAGCAGGAGCCACAGGGGAGTAGAATGAATGGTCTCTTGTTGTATCTGGCCGGAGAGTATTGACACAGTAACAGGAGAATCCCAGCATGAGTGCCTGGGTTGAAAGAGCTCTCTGTTAGCAAGGAATCTGAAAGTCCGTGAGTGCTGATCACAGGAGAGGAGAGAAGAAAGAGAGGACAGATACATTGCCTACAGAATTACCCTGTGTAACATAGTTTTAAGGTTGTAAGCACAGCCAAAATTGGCAAAGTAAAAATCTGTTTTTCCTGTGAATTCTGTGGGATTTCTATGTGCTAACTAACACGTTGTTTTCAGGGTCCTAAAGGTGACCTTGGTTTGCCAGGGCTGCCCGGTCCAGCTGGCCTACCTGGAGTTAAAGGAGACAGGGTAAGTACTTTCTAGGCAGGTTTAGCTCCAGTTACATCACCTATGGAAATTACCTTATTTTTTCACTTTTTAGAACATAGCCCTCTTTACTATTTGCTATTTACTCTGAATTTTTTTTTGGCTATATAACAAAGGTGGCTCATTTGTAAAATAAAGCAATTAATTCCCAAAGATGTTTGGAGAAGGTCTACCATTCATCAACATGCATTTGATATGCATTTTACTTAAAAAGGGAATCTATTTTTTTATTTTGGTTTGCAGTTATGTTCCCTCACTGAACAGCCAAGCAAGCAACAGAATCTGTGCAGAAAGGCTAGGCCAGTTTTATAAGGTCGGGAGAATATTATTGCTGTAATGGACTCGTAAGTCAGAAATAGTCTGAAGTGTTTTGTTGAATAGCATGGCTCCAAATTGCATCCAAATGACAAATCAATACATTTATATGTTGTCCAAGACAATGCACTTTTTTCTTTCTGAAATCATCATTATATATTTTCATTATATTGCAGTACATCCAGCAGTGAAAAGGGTATATTTCAAAAGATGATACAGGTCTTAAAAAAGTCAACTCTAGCTGAAAGTGTCTCCTAGCTTCTTTCACAACCTACAGTACCCCTCAACAGTCACTGATTTTACATGGTCTTTATGCAGATTTTGTGAAAAAACATAAAAATGTAGGAACCAACTAACTGATTTCACTTGGGGAGAACTGTAATTCTGTACTTTTGTATTAAATGTGCTTTGTTTCAATAGAAAGATAAAAAAGGACCATGGGATTCTAAACCATAGTGCAGCATGCACTTTTATATGATACTTCATATCCGAAAAGAGAGCAGAAAATACAGTACAGTATGTCTTTATTGATTTGGTTCCTTTGAGATAACTAGTATCAATTTTAAAACTTTAAACCAATTTAAGTACTTAAGGAGATAAAATCCATGGGAAAGTTAGTGGAAAATAATTATACAATATCATTAATCTGAATGTAGAAAATGTCTCCTGGCTCAAATCCTGTTTAAAGGATTACAAATTTCTGGTCAGGTTATGGACACATTAATGAGTCAATAGTGCCATCTGTGGGTGAGAGGAGCACTATTGGAGCACAGAGGGGATCTGTTTCTAAACTCTAAAGCCCTGCACAAAAAGCACTGTTGTTTTCTTGTAAAATATAGGATGTGAATTCATATCCAAAAAGAGGTGTTGACTAAATAAATAAGCAACTTTACAACTTCTTGAAAACTTGAGAATATTCAGAAAGGAAAAAAATACAAAAAACTCAATGAACACCAGGATACAGTAATAATAATAATAATAATTGCTTACACTTAGCACTTTTTTGGGCATTTCACTAATAGTGCTTTACAGGTAGTAGGGACTCCCTTCCACCACCACCTACTGTATGTGCTGGGCTCTGTACTCTTTCCTCTTAAACAGAGCTTTCAGGCCAGTGCCTCAATATACAGTAGCCATCAGGGGCACTGTGCTTTAGAAAGTTCCCTCCTTCAGATGAGTTGTTAAACCAAGGGTTTGGCTACTTAGTCATTAAACATTCCATGCCACTGTGCATAACAATAGGGCTATTAATCTCCACATGATTTGTTATATAGTGCTAGTACAGAACAGCTGCTGTGAGTCACGTAGGTAGCTCCCCACCCTTAAATGGGTTCCATGTAAAGACTTTGGGATAACAAGCACTTTATAAATACAATTAATATAGTTATGTTTATTATAACACCTTTCACGTAATAAGGAAGATTAGTATTCTCTATTATTTAGAATGTGGTTGTCGAACATGTCTAATACAAATTTCACTCATAATTTCACTAAATCCACTTCATCATTTGATAATTCACTTCACAAAATAAAAGATTTAAAGCAAAAAAGCATCCATAGTAAAAATCTGTTGCATGTATTTATTATACAACAGGAGACATCAACACATAGCCAATTTAAAAAGAAGATTAAAGATGATTGTTTTCTTTTAAAAAATGAGTGGTTTTAATTTTGTTTTCAAAATGTGTTCTCTGAAAAATAGCTGTTAAAATGTTTTAAATTAATGTTGAATAAATAAAGTGTTTTGTTTAGGTTTTTTTATTGCCAAATTAAAAATAGTCTCCTGTGCTGCTCATGTTTGTTTTGTTGTAGGGTGCTGTGGGTCAAACTGGTCCTAAAGGAGAACAAGTAAGTCAGCCTACTGCCAAACAAACACAGTGTCTCTTACTGATCCACTTTCTCTGGGCTTACCTGTGGGCAGAGAGTAAGGTGAGACAGGTCTCAGGCCTATCTCTGGGCTTACCTGTGGGCAGGGCTTGTGGTGAGACAGGCGTCAGGTCTGTCTCTGGGCTTACCTGTGGGCAGGGAGGATGGTGAGACAGTTGTCAGGTCTGTCTCTGGGCTTACCTGTGGGCAGGGAGGGTGGCGAGACAGGCGTCAGGTCTGTCTCTGGGCTTACCTGTGGGCAGGGAGGGTGGTGAGACAGGCGTCAGGTCTGTCTCTGGGCTTACCTGTGGGCAGGGAGGATGGTGAGACAGGTGTCAGGCCTGTCTCTGGGCTTACCTGTGATCAGGGAGTGTGGTCAGACAGTTGTCAGGTCTGTCTCTGGGCTTACCTGTGGGCAGGGAGGGTGGTGAGACAGGTGTGTGAGATCTCTGTCTCTCCTCTGGAGGGGAGGTCAGGGGAAACATAGGTCTGGGTTGTCTCTTTCATCATTGTGTACTTTACTCACACAAGGGAAGACTGTATATGAAATGGGGCATAAACTACCTGATGTATTTAACATTTTTTCCATCTATATTTTATAGGGAGATCCAGGTGCAGAGGGCACACCAGGAGAGAAGGGAGAACAAGTGAGTCTGAATAAAAGCTGAAAACCTTCAGCTGAAACTTTTACATTAAAATGTCACTTTGTGGAAAAGAGGTAACAAGAATCTAAAACTCACAGTTGATTGGTTAACAAAGGTAACAAACTTCACTAAACTAAACTTCAAATATTATTCTTACAGGGTGACCAAGGAGAACCTGGACCTAAAGGATCAGTAAGTTTTCTAAAAACTTTTTAAAATTAATAATACATAAATAGTGTCTCCTGTACAATATGCCTCCTTTCAAGGCTAAGAGTATAGAACTTATTTGAAAAGAATTTGACCATATAATCACCAAAATAACTATTTGGTAAACTTTTATTAATGTCAAAATCCAGAGAATGTATCAACTTCTTGCTCATAATATGTTGCTTTAAAAGCTACAAGTTACCGGTATTATATTAACATTGCACCTGTTCTTATATCTCATTGTGCCTCCACGTGTATGTATCATACCAGATATATCGTAACGTATTTTAACATTATTGTACCCTGATCACACAGAAAATAAATTGCCAATTCCTGAAATTTCCAAAAAAATGTATTGCATATTTAAATTGCATTTCTTAATATGACAACATAGAAAATAAACACGATACTCATGGCCAATGCATTTAATTAAAAATGTATATGCTGGTTTTAAAAAATCACAGAAAATGGAAACAAAATTACAGATAAAAAAAGCATTTTAGGTTTTCTGTTTAAGCCTTGCCACATGTCAAAATGACCACATTAATTACAATTTAGTGTCAGTGTAATTGATATGCGTTACTGGACTTTTTAAACCTTATTTTGTAAATCGCAGTGAGATTTTAAATGTTTAGGATTGGATTTTATTAGTAATAATAATGACATCTAGTGGTAAATCTGGGAATTGGTGGTGCGCTGACCTAGGTCCTTACTTAGCCAAAGCAAAAAGTGTATACAGTACATACCATAAATAACTATTCCCAAATATACTAATAAGTGTCTATTACACACTAAAGTGTCTATTGTTTAAACCCCCAAGATGAGATATTTCTTTCATATGAAAGTACTATAAGTAAAATATATGCTACATGTGAAATATTTCAGCATGTAAATTTAAACATGTACAGTATAGTGATATTGTAGAAATTGAAGTAGGGAGCTGCGTCAGCATGGTAGGCTGCAAAGTAACAGAAAAGAGGTTTATTCCCTGCTGAAAGGAAAAGAAAAGAGACACAACATTTCGGCTGTGGAGCCTTCTTCAGATGTGAAAATGTTGTGTCTCTCAGCACTTTCAGCAGGAAATAAACCTTTACCTGTTCTATTGTCTGTGATATGTCACAAATTATTAAATTAAATCTTTAAAGGCAGGGATCAATGAAATGGGGGGGGGGTATTTTTTAAGAAGCATAAGGTTAGAGAAAAGGAGGAGAGTTATTAATCTGCACTAAAATCATTGTGTTAAAGATATTCTTCCCTTTATCATCAAAGTTTCACCATGGCACTGGATGACACGAATAATGAAATAATGAAAAATCACCAGTGTCCACTCCCATTGTCTGCCCACTGTCAAGGGCAATATATTTGCATTTATCAGACAGGAGAGCACTCCATCCCACCATTCAGATCCTCTGGACAGTTTAGAAGAAAAATGTAGTGTCTTCACTGTCAACATGACCCTTGGGTGGCTTCTGATTGTGTAGATCATTTTCATGCAAGTAATGAGCTAGACGATTGTACAAAGAATCAGTCCCATTTGTCATCGTGAGACAGCTTGGTCACCTCTGTCTTCCAGGCTGTGGTCGGTGCCTTACAGAACCAGTTTACTGGTTTCCCTGTAATATCATGCTGGGAGATTAAGCAAAAGTGCACATCATATTGTTATATGTTATGGGGGTCAGTTTTAACATGGAAAACAATAATGAAAAATCTTCAGTTTACCCAATACAGCAAATGAAAATGTGTTTTCTGAGTGTCTACCTTCTTTCCATGAGAACTGTCCCTGAAGAAGGTAAATATTGTTACCTGGTCTGTAGAGAAAACCTTAGAAAAATTTTTTCAATTGTGAAGTGTTCTTAAATAGATTATACCCTGTACTCACAAGAAATTATTTATCCTCCTCTCTTGTCAGCCATACTGCTCAGAATGTTTGATTCAGATCAAATCAAACTCACAAACCCTGCCAGAAGCTCACGCCTCTGTGCTGGACTGTCACAGAGCCCCAGAGTGGTAGCTGTGATACAAACCTTATCCTGGTTTTCACGGTGTTCTTGTGTTTCTGATCATGTCGCTGACTTGTGTCCAAATCTGAATCTGGTTTAGACTGGCAGTCCTGGGGAACCGGGCAATCGCGGACCCGAAGGAAGTCGAGGGCAGCCTGGAGTCGAGGGCCCCCCTGGCTCTCCGGGCCCTCGGGGAATGCAGGGAGACCGCGGTGTGCCTGGCCTGCCGGGGTCCCAGGGGCCAGCGGTAGGTCCTCTCCACACAGGGCCCTGCCGCGGTGTGAGCGGACAGCAGCTCCTCTTCATGATCAGTACACTTGGCAAGAGCGCACTCAGTCACTGGGATGGAAAACAACAGACATCTAACATCTGTAAAACAATTGTAATAGAAACGGGAAAAGAGACTCACGACAAGGATTTAGAAATGATAGATCTTTTTCAGCAGTTTCGGATTTATTAAAAAGTAACATTGAATTCCAGGGTCAACCAACTATTGCAGTGGTTCTATGGCTTTCTTTCCATAACCTGGTTGTAACGAGTCATAAATGGACCATGATCTGCTTCCTAAAGTACTTGTGTTTCACCAGGGTAAAGAGCCAAGTGACCAGCATATAAGACAAGTCTGCATGCGCGTGATGCAGGGTAAGTTCAGTGTTAAAATGTTTGTTCTGATGGTCCAGAGATCATTTGGGTTGTTTTAGATCTGGACCTCAAGGACCTGGCATGACAGATCATACCCCTCTTATTAGGTACAGTGTAGGAAACATGACTCAAGGATTTAATGTGCTATGCTGGTTCTCCCTGTACTGATTGTACAAAATATGAGTAGACATGGCCTTTTTATTTTAGATATACACAAAATACTGTAAAAAGCCTCTGTATCTAAAGGGTTTCTAGAAAATCGCTCATTTAAGCACTTTAACTGCTGTGCTGCATTTAGCATTTTACAATCTCTTTCCCCCTGGCAAAATTCCTAAAGAGCACTACCATGTCAGATTAAGATTGAGTGCTTGATTTACATTCATCTCCCTGCTGTATTAATGTAACACTGTATCAAAGCACAGCAAAAAACGTACGTTTCAACATTTGTATTTGAGTGGAAAGGTGGTTAGGGTTTTTTGTATATAACTGGAAGGTTGTTAGTTCACACTGTGTGGACTGTTTGTGCTTTTCATGCCTTGAGCAAAGTACTCTACTGAGATAAAGATTAAGATAATTAGAGATAGCCCCAGTTGATGATCCATAAATGGCTACATTAGTCAAATAAATTCATTAGAACAAAGAACAAAATATACATGTCAAAGTTATTCTGAAGAAAAGAAACTATTCTGTATGGAGTTTTGTACTTGTTACAAATCAGGCTTCAAAAGGAGCAACAACAAGCTCTTTCATTTTTGAGGACTGTTTTTCTGTAGAACATTCTGAACACTCTGTCATATAATAAGCATAGGTTTCATGCACTTCATGTTTCATTCAAAAGGAATAGACATGTTTTTGTTTAACTTATGTAACAGTACATAGAACAGATTGATATTTACCTGTTCTTGTATTTGACGTTCATGTTTGAAACATGAAAAAAGAACACAGTATGTATAATGATACCTAAAAAACAAAAAACAAAAAAACCAACAGCCAAAGAAAAAACAGCGCAGACTTGCTTGTGACTTTTTAAAGTCTGTTTGTTAAAATACAAATAGTCAATCTATGATAAAAGTAATCTCATTTTTTGGATGTGTGAAACGGAATAGCTAAAATATGAATGTTCATGTTTTGTACTATTGTTACAGTATGTATTACAGTATATTTAGTGTAGAAAATATTACAGAATGTTGTTTGCAGAACATGACTGGCTTCTTCATTTGAATTGTATACAATTCAAAATCACACTTTATTTACAAATACCCAGTTAAACTGTAAAATGTACATCTCATTTATGGAATGGAGTCACTTCTGATTATAAAAAGTACTACTCTGATTCAAAATAAGTGATGTTTGAACTGCTTTTTGAATTGATGAAATGCAATGAAGTCACTCACAAGGACTCTTAGGAGCATTGAGATTCACAGACATTACACACTCAATGCATCTTGAATTTTACACACAATACGTACATGATTTTCATATATAGGATAATGTGGAGTTTAATACAATTCTAAAAGAAAAACAAGGACTCTTAGGAGCATTGAGATTCACAGACATTACACACTCAATGCATCTTGAATTTTACACACAATACGTACATGATTTTCATATATAGGATAATGTGGAGTTTAATACAATTCTAAAAGAAGATTTGTCAAGCCTAAAAAGGCAGTCTACTACACCCAAATGTAAAAAGTTTTAATGCAAATTTAAATGAAAAAATCAAATTAATAATGGTAAAGAACACATAAACACTGTGGTGTGTTCCAGACAGCAGCAGCAAAGTGTTGTATAAATAATTAATGTAGGTAGTTTTTTAAAGATTCTGCTTTACTATTATTTCTACATTATAATAATAATTATTATTAATATTATATATTATTATTAATACTGTGTGTGTATTTGATAAACCTTTATACAAAACATTTGATTCATGCTAACTTTGCAAATCCAGTGCAGAACAGACTGAAGACGATTTACAGGTTACAATTTATTGTCTTCATTTGTATCAGTTTTCATAACTGATTTAAACAATGGAGTGACAGTTGTGAAGTTGTGAAGGTTTATAGTCCAGTTCTCACCTGTTTTCTTCCTTTTCATGCCACAGAGCAGCTGGCTCAGCTGGCGGCCAGTCTGCGCAGGCCTGAGTCTGGGGCTGCTGGCCTGCCTGGCCGGCCTGGGCCTCCCGGTCCTCCTGGTTCCCCTGGAGACAGCGGCTTTCCTGGGCAAGCTGGAGCTCGAGGATTACCAGGCCTTAAGGGGCCTCCAGGCCTCATCGGCCTCAAGGGACCCAAAGGTAAGGTTCATATATGGAAACTGTTATTTCTGTTGTCATTTAATTAGATTAATGGTGATTTCGTGAAAAACACATTCTTACATGGGTTTAACTAGCATTGTGTTTGGAATATAAAGAACTTGCAGGAGGGGTTGTGTGTGGAAGAAGCTTGAGAAAAAACTGGAAGAACTGTGCAATAAGCCCTCTGTCCTTTGGAGCCATTGTGAGTTTTTGTGTGTACAGATCCCTAGAATATGCTTAGCCAAGGGTGGGGTCTGTCCCACACTAAAACAAAACACAATTCATAGCTTGGGCTGAGAAATGGCTGCTAGTATATCTGACAAAGCAGGTGAACAATAAGTATTTATCTGTAGTCATTTTAAGATAAACAAGATAAATATACAGTATTTGGTCTTTTCCCTGAAATGAAAATTGTTCTTAACATTCTGGAAATGCCTGTGATAATGCTCTTCCAAGTGGAAGATTCCAAGTGGGGTCAAAAACACACTGTGGGTTTACAGTAAATGAACAAGGGCAAGCGGTCAGCATTTGTAATCCAAAGGCAGTCAAAACCTGAGGACAAAGTACAACAGTACTGAAGAGAAATGGATATTCGTTGGCAGAAAACAAAAAGTCCAAGTTAGTTCAAGGTCAGGGAAACACAACAAGCAGAACAGGGAAACCAAGGAATCTTAGGTCAAGCAACCGCAGTCGAAACACAGAGATGAGCTGAATGCTGAGACAAGCTAAGGTTAACTACATCTGAGCATCCGAGCAGTGCACTGGTGGATCTTAAACAGCCCTGAGCTGCAAATGCGAAGGATGGATCTTCTTCCACAGCAGCCGGTAGTAGGCTGATTAGTGGGTCCACCTGTGGGATTAGGACTACTGGTGGAATACTGCAGACAGACTTTTAGACACATGAAACCCCTTAGAGATAACAAATTTGGAGAAAAATCCTTTTTGGTGATGCTGATATTCAATACAATACAGGAAGTTAGCATGTTTGGAAGAGGCAGTGTCCTGGTTTTCCTACATCTCCACACTGCTTTAGCTCCTGGTGGCTGCTGCCTTTTTCTACTCAGAGGTCTTACCTTGCAACAGCAGTAGCAATCAGGGAGTGCACTAGAACTACTGCATTGTGCTAATCTAATATCAAAACCATGAACCTTTTAGTGCATTAGTGCAGTGGGTCCTCCCATATGGCCTTCAGTTTGCAGCATATTACTTGTACACCATTTTCTTAACTTTGAGAGTGCTCAGAATTGCTCTAGCTGACACAGTGAATAAGATATTAAATACTAAATGTTAACATGTATCCTAAAAGGCATCTTAAATTAAAATAATGATGTATTAATATAATTCAGTACAACATGGATGTACTGTCTAGAGAGAAACTGATGTAAAGGTACTTTACAACAGCAAAAAGCCACCTCAGGGAAATATAAAAATAAATCCAGATGCAAATGAGGAAGGTTTTCCTAAGTTGAGGGAACTTGAAACTAAATGGTCTACTGCAACAGTTTGAGTGAGTGAGTTACAGGTAAGGATAACACCCTAAATAAAGAGGACAGGATATGTAAAGCTTAGTGTAATAACAAAACAATTTAAATGTGAGGTAAAGAACATCCTTACCCCTGTATTGCACTGTATTATTCCTGTGTAATACAGAGGTGCCTCTGGTATTACCAGGTGGCATTTACTGGTATTCACAAACAGGTGTGGAAGTAACTGAATCAGCTTGTTATATCACTTAGTGCAAATGGCAATGGAGTGTTTGCTAATTTCAGACTGTCTATGAATATCTGTCATGTGCAGGTGAAATGGGAGACAAAGGAGAGAGAGGAGTCACGGTCCGAGGGCCTAAAGGGTTGCCTGGGCCTCCTGGCCTGCCAGGTGAGTAATTCCCATTACACTGTGTGACCCGACAGTAACTCTGGACCAAACACAGGGTGTAGGAGCATTGACTGGTTGGACCTCTACAGCAATACACTGGACTTGCATGTCTTAAAAACAGTCTGAATCCAATGAGTGCAGCTCAAATTTTACCATCTGTCTTTTCTACCACAAATCTGTCACCAAAGACAGAAGGGAATTATGGAAGTTGTGCACATACACAGTACAAAGTGATAACAGGCTATGCGATATTCCATCAATTTCAATAGGTCAGGAAACAAGTGCAGCTGCTGTTGGGTTCA
Source organism: Lepisosteus platostomus (assembly GCF_059453375.1). Taxonomy (NCBI): domain Eukaryota; kingdom Metazoa; phylum Chordata; class Actinopteri; order Semionotiformes; family Lepisosteidae; genus Lepisosteus; species Lepisosteus platostomus. The sequence goes on along the minus strand of NC_142627.1, from coordinate 25,949,889 downwards.
ATTTGATCATGTGGCGTTTCAACTTTCATTGATAAAATGATACAGAGACATACTGAAACACTTTGAACACTTAAGAGAACACTTTAGTAATTTGTTTTTTGTCATGGGATTAGGCTGCACTTACTGTATGTGTACGAAATACTATAAATGTAAGCCTCAAGCATTTTCATGTGCTACATATCCGAGACCCAGATGTAACTGAACACACTCAAGAGTCATGTCCATTTATTTGTGTTTGGCTAGAATTTATTTGGCTAGAATTTATAGCATTAAGTTGGCAGCTCTTCACCTTGCAGAGTGTATTCTGTGCCAAGAAACCTGGTGTAGACACCTTACGGCCTTCTGATTGCAGGTGAGCCAGGGAGACCCGGCTACGGCCGGGACGGGCGTGATGGCGAGAGGGGTCCACCCGGGCTACCTGGACAGCCTGGCATTCCTGGGCCTCCCGGTCCTGCTGGTCCCAACGGCTACTGCGACCCGTCAGCCTGCAACCTGCAAGCCATTGCGGCACCACAGTCTCTGAAGGACTCCAACATGAAGGGACCCTGAGCTGGTCCCTGAGCCGACGGCTGCGGCCGACCTGCAGTACGGTCCCGAGAACTGAAAGAGAGACAGAGAGCTCTCCCACACGGATTTCACAAAGACAAACTGCCCGTCTTTAACACTGTAATATTTCTTAACACTTAAATTTCTTCCTTTAATGTGATGGTACTCCATAAGCGTTGATTTTTTTTTAACTTTCAAAACATTTTTTTTACAAAATGATCCCAATAATTTAAATTCCAGTTCTGAGAATGCCCCCGTTTCCAGTGCTTGTGTGGACCCTATGCTAAAATGTGCAGTCAGTTATTAGTGAAATACCAAAGAAGAAATGTGACTTACCTCAGCTGTAATTTTTGCCTTCTGTGTACTGTATAATAAAGGTCCCTAGAAGCAAACTGAATTCTTTTTAGACAAAGTGAATTTCATTTTGTCATGTGTATGTACCATATTGTATACTACAGCTAACAACCAGAGACCTGACAGCATTATTACTCTGTACAGAAATGAAATGCAGACTACCCATGTAAAAAGGAAAATGAGCAACACAGATGTATGGGAATCTCTGTAAATTTGTGATTTCTGGATCTATTCCAATTACATTTAATGCCAAATGACTTTCTTAAGGTTCGGTGATTATTTTCTTTAACATCTTTTCTCAGCAGCTCATCAGAAAATGTCAGCCTCTGTTCAGAGTCCTGTGTGGCACTAGCATGCTGGGAATACAGTAATCCACTTTTATCAGATATGTTTAGGAATTATCCAGAAGTTAAGTTTTATAATGATATTATTTATTATACAAAGGTCTAACGAAACATTTATGGCTGTACAAAAGCAGAAACAATAAACACAAATTTTAATAAAGTTTTGCATGTCTTTGTATGAATGGCACATTCATAATAAAGGTAGGCAGTTGTGGATGTGTGTACATTTTAACTTTGCCCTAACTTTGTTTCGGCGATTCTTAAACTGTCAGAACCAAGTCCCACAAATTACATGGGACTTCTAAACAGAGAACCATAATCAGCATTTTACTTTGTATTCTTTCAAGATCCCTGAAGACAGAGTTGCTACTTCAGAAAAAATGTGTGGTTGTCATGGGGATATGTAATCATATCAAATCAATAATTAAAAGTAAATCTTAATATTCCACTCTGTTTGGTTTGGTTACTCTTGACTGAAGTATAGCCATATAGACCGTTACCATCATGGACATATTACTAAAGAAAACTCATTAATGCACAAGTTGTGTATTGGATCATGTTTAATTTATTTGTGTTCAACCATGGCTGTAAAATGAATACATGTCATAAAAACAAATAAATAAAAAGTGAACTTAAGAACAGTTGCATACTTTTCAAATGAACCTCAGCTTTCATTGCATAAAGTTTACCATAAGCTTAAAAATCAACTGTCACAATGGACTAAAATCACAGTGTAAATGAAATGCATGTTAATGTATCTGTAAAGTTATATAAATAAAATGTTGTATAAAATACTTCAGTTATAGCTTAAAATAAAAGAATCCTCCATTGAGGTAGATCAATAATACACTTTTCCGACCAACATCTCAATATGCATGTTGAGCAAACAGTACATAAGTGTTATGTGATTAACAAAAAAAATAACTTTTTTAATACAGTTTACGTAAAAGTGAGGAAAAATATACAGGCCTTAAAATCCTGTTTTTTGGAGTTACAATAAACTTTGCCTACAAAAAGCTAAAATGTGAAACAAAAATGATAACACTGGAAGCATCTTAAAGTTTAAAATGAGCAAGCAACAGCATTGTATTTGATGTACTATCATAATCATGGTTGTTTGGCATAGTCAAAATATGCAAACACTTCCCTCAACATCAGCACAATGAAGAGTCCAGAGCAAACACAATACTGAAAGAAGGTGAGATGATAAGGACATCGTCGTAGCCAAGATTCAGACCACTGGAGCTGGATGAGCCCAATTCTTTATTCACTCACTACAGGACACTTCTTCTGCAGCTTTTAACCATCATGCTTTCATCCCTTTGAATACATTATGATCCCAGCCAAATATTATGATTGTTTTGATAGATATTCTCAATATTCCCAAAATGCTTTTGAAATAGCTTGTCCAGACACACGTGGTCTGAGTCTTGGCTGTGATACATGTCAGAGTACAACTGGTTGGGTGACACTAGTGCTGTGGGTGGCCTTGAGTGTACTGCAGTTAGTGATTTGGCTGGTGTGAATCGGCTGGCTTTATTCAAAGCGAGTTACAGTTGCACCCATCTATACAACAGAGCATTTAACAGGTCACACACGTCACACTGACATTGCAGGAGCAGCAACCCCTGTGCCTTGGAACTGTGAAATGACAGTGCTGTAAGTGACACTACTGTGGAGGCAGTGAAGCTCTTTGTGTGAGACAGGAAATAGTGTCATGACTCATGGATTGGAAGAGAATGTGCAGGACCTACAAGGCAAGTTGATCAGTGATTGGCAATTCTGAAGTTGTGAAGCATAAAAATTATATAAAACATTATCTGAATTTAATTTAAGAAAGAAATGCTTAAATATACGATGGATTTCAAAATTGACATCGTCAAAATTTTGAGGCACTTCTCAGAACAGCAACACTCAGGAAATTAGTTTTTTTCTGATCAAACAGTATTCATTAACTTGCAGTGCAAAAGCTGAATATATTTCAGATTCTAGTCTTACATTACAGGAATCTTGTTTGGGTGTTCTTGGCAGAACATAGATGAACTGATAACACAAGCAGGATTCAGAGCATGAGATCTTGCAAAATAAAACACTCAAAGTCTTGCTATGAATTGAGCTGTAATGCTCATGTTTACAGTTAATACATTACATGAGACTTTTTATTGTGGGGTCACAGGGGTAATTATTCTTAATTAAACCACTCATTATGTGGTACTACATATATCACCATCAATGGAGGATAATGAATAATTGAAGATAGGCAAACAATTCAGTATCTCTTTTGTATTACATTCTTTATCTAAAAGGGTTGTCATCTTAAATGTCATTTCATACTGGACAGCATGAACAGCTGGAATGGCATGTGCTTTAATAATAAATTTAACTTTGCGCATCTGAGATAAAAAATGCTATACCACTATTTCCTACTCAAACATAAATACAATATTTTTGTTTCATATAACGACTTCATGTTATGTGGAGTATCCAAGGTCTTATTTAACTCTTTACATCCATATCCAGAAAAGAGGATTTTGATAGTGATAAACAACAAATACTGTAATTCAGAGCCAGCAGATTAGTAATCCATGTTCTGTAGAATGATCTTGAAGCTTCAAAAATAGTACAGATGTTGCATGAATCAGAATACTGTAGATGTTCCAGCACGGTCATTTAATTTCCTTAGCTTTGTTAATGTTCTTAAAACTGTTGCTGTTTCAATAACATTTTTTAAAATATCCGTGTTAAAACTAAACACCCTTAACAATCATCACTTACATCACACAGGTCACAAAGAATCCATAAACATTGACTAAAAATCTTGTATGAAATAAAGGCCTTTGCTAAACCAATTCAGTCTGTATTGTCAAAGTGTATCACTCAGAGTCAAACAATTCCTACAACAAATCAGAACAGGCTGCTTAGAGTGCTGCCCACAAGAGAAAGATCCAGTCTGTTAATAAAGACAGCATCACCAGCCGTTTGAGGGAAAATCTTATCTTCCACTCTGTTTTACAGCATGCAAAAAAGATGCAAAATCTGAATCTCTGACTTAACAAAGAACATCTTTGAACATTGTCATGACATAATCTGTCACTTACAGGGATTCAGAGAGCATTCAGTTATGTATTTTCCAGCATAAGTAATGATTTTAAGTATGATATTAAATACAAAGGCTATTGCTTAAAACTGACCACAAGAGGTCCTTTTCTGGCAACATTTTGGGTTTGTTTGTGAAACTATGAAGATAATACAAAAGAGAACAGTAGCAACACTGTGATCTCGTAAAAATCCCCTTTGGACAAAAGGCTGCGACTTCTTTTGCAAAATATATAGAGTTTTCGGGACAATTTGTAATCAGCTATTGAAATTATCCTTTTTGTAATCATATTATATATTGTCTGTCTTACAGTAAAATTCCAAAGTATTGGGAAACCTCATTTGTGAAAAGAAAACCAGTAGTTTAGTTCTGCAGGTGACCTGTGAACTGTACAATGTTCTGATTAAAGCAATCGAAAAGGATGCAGTAAAAGTATGTTTGTAAATTAAAACTCTCTACCTCCTTTCACACTTTTTGGGGGTAAATGTACAGGGGATGAACAAAAGAATAGAAACACCTACAGTAGCACAAAATGACTTGTATTATGAAGTAACTAAATTAAATCTATGACTTTGAAATTTGTGACTGTGTCAGTCACATAAATGGCAAAATCATTTAAATTGTCAACGGGAACAGTGTCAAACATGATGCCATCACACACCAAACATGAAGTGAAAACAGCACTAGGAAAGAGGAGGAATAGTGGTTGCAAGTCAAAGCTCAACGACAGGGAAAAAACAGAATCTTAAGAGGATAGTTGTCAGCAGCACTAATGAGCTGTAAAGAAACCTGGACTTTTGAGTAGTGGAAGAAATTACTATGGTCAAAAGAGTTGTCTTTACTCTTTTTCCTACATCTGGATGGGTTTGTGTTTGGCGAAACCCAAATGAAGCCTTCAACTGACACTGCTTGTTCCCAACTGTTAAACATGGTGGTGGATTAATTACAGTATAGGCACCATCTTGTTTGGGTCCGATTACTACTCTGCCCGATATGACCCGATATCTCATTGGCCAATATCTAGAAACAGTGCAAGACTTGTATTACAATATTCCAAGATGAATTGAAGCTGTTCTAAAGGGCAAGGGCAGCCCAAATCCTTATGAGTTAAAAAATATTCATATTTTTCTTGGTGGTTTCATTTTTTTGTTCACCCCCTGCATCATCTAAACATTCTAAATTATATAAATAGTAGTTTTCATCTTATCACTGTGCTGACGTAAAACTAGGGTAAAGTTTTGTTATTCCTTTAAACATTGAAAATGTTCTCGATGTTAGGCCTTGATTGTACTTCATTTACATGTATTACTACTGAACATATGAAGAAGTAACAATAAATAGCTTGCATGTATATTAAACAAAAGATAGTGCCCCTTTCTTTTTTATTACCAAGTAAACTACAAAGTGCAAATTACTTCCCATAGTGTACAGTAATCTGCAAACCATGGCGATTCACCAGCTAACAAATGCAGTGTATCTAAACTTCAAACAAACAAACCCAAAGCTACAGTATGTTATCGTTTTCAGGACATTTTCACAGATACAGTTATAGTATTTAAAATGTAATATAATGAGAAAGTCATAAGAGTGTTGCTCCAAAAAGAAATCAATCACACTGAAATTGCACCAAATGAATATTCTGAACATCTGGAAATATCAATTGGTTGCACTTCAATAACTATAGACTTAACACAAACAAAACAAAAGTTTTCCAATTTTAACAGACCTCTTAAAATGAAAGAATACAGCACTGGGCTTAAGGCGTTTCCATGTTAAAGCATTGAAATTAGCAAAAAGCTCCTGTCATTATCAGATTAAACTAATTTACATCTATGGCTGGTTGCTTATTCACTTTAAAGAGTTGCAGTTAAAACATTTAATTAGTCATTTCTAACATTTGAAAGATTCAATGTATTTAATTAATTCAATAAAATTGTATAATATGTGAACTAATTTAAAATATCTTTGTTATCTCCCATCAGTCCAAGTTTTACACAATTCCATTTCAGGGAAAGTTGGTGGAAAAAAAGGTAATTCCAACCTTAAGACTAGTGAGCAAATATTATCTTGTCAAACATGTATGTGTGATAATGCAAAAAATAATTAAATGTACCATTTATGTTGTTTAAAAAACTAAAAATACCTTCCTCAACTTCTTTTTTCAATAATCTTACAACAAGTTTCAAGTACATTATTCAAATGGAAGAAAAAAAAATGAAACTGTAAATGATTACCCATAGGATTTTCATCTTTTTCAATCAGAAATATCAAAATATACATATAGCACCAGTATAACGGTAGTATGTACAGTCCTTATACAAACAATCAGTAATGTACTGTAATGTCATTGTAGTGAGATTTACCTATGAGCACAACAAGAGCCACACCAATGATGTCTACTCTTATTTGGGTACAGAGTAATTGAAAAACATATTTTTACACTGAGTGACTACACAACAGGTCTCCCTAGTGTTTATGGTCTATTATATACTACAAGCACAAATATATACTGTAGAGCTTGTAATGCCATGCAATACTCCTGTCCAGCAAGTGATGAAATGAATGCATAGTTTCCAAGCATCAAGGCTGTCTGGAACAGTGCTCCCATCCCGAATAAACAATGTCAAAATATTTACACCAAGAATTTCTCAAGCTTTCTTTTCAGGCAGAACAGCTTCAGAGCAGTTCAATTAAGGCATAACAAACTACATTACTCTCTCTGCACAGCTAACATTTTAAATTGCTTTACGAGTACAAATCGCATTCTCCTGTTTCATCTTTTTTTGCAGCTCTAAGTCTTGTGCAAAGTACAGAGAAAATGTAAATTATTCAACGCGCCTTAGCTTAGACCTTTTGTCCTTTGAAAACATTGGAAAAAAAACAGAAAAAGAGGCAGGCTGACACTGCAGGTTAAGGTGGTTAAAATTAAGACATTACCAATGAAAGCTAATTAGCTCTTACAAAAAAAATTATTTTCAAATGTCTGTTTTGTAATGTACACACTCATGCATGGAATGCATTCTGGGGGCAAAAGGGCTTCAAGAAGAACTACAGTAAGAAACACAATAAGAATATAAACACGTTTTATAACGTCATTATTTCTAAAAATAACTTTCTGACCTCAGCTCCAATGTTACACAAACACATTACTTAAACTCTAAAGATAATGAAGAGGACCTCTGTAACAGTGCCTCCGGGCTGCGGTGCCTCAGTGCTCATTGATCATTAAATAATCAGGGCAGCTCCACTTGCCTCCTAGCCGCTCCGCCGGGAACTGGATAAGGAATAGTAACAATCGCTAGGGTCACATCTTCCCTGGGGACCTGGAGGGCCAGCGGGGCCAGGTAATCCTGGAGGTCCTGGCTGACCTGTTCCAGGCAAACCTAGAGAAGAGAGGGGTGTGTTTCTCAGTGCATTCAAGCCACAGTCACCGCGTTGCTCAGAAAGTACCCTGGCATCCCACACAAGTCTCGCCACAGTGATATGAAGAGGATCAAACTCTTTCATTTTCATTTATCTATTACAATTGCAATCAGTTTTACCGAATCCTCATACACTGGTATTAAATAGACTTATAGATATGTTGCTGTACTTTTCAGAATAAATGAAATTTGACAAAGAAATCTGAAAAGACACAAAAGATGAAGATTCATCAAGCAGTCTGTCATTTTATATAATGATGAACCTATCCTGATTACTCCATACTTAGGAACTGCTTCTTGTATATCCTGGTCTGAGCTCCAATGTGATTTTGCTATTACATTCAGTATAGTTGAATTGACACACTTTATTTCAACACAGAATAGACATTAATCCTCTATCCCAGAAACAGCTTTCACAGAATATGCAGTAACATCAAATATGTAATTGTTCATATACTTTGATGGTGAGATAATTTACCGTACTTACAACAATCCCCCAGGAACAGGTAGCTGGAAAGCAAAAGCTACCTAAATTGCATATATTCTTGCCACTTCTAAAAAAATATTAATAGACAAAATCAAAGATCTGATACTTTGATTTTACACCCTGCCAGTCTTGGGGAGAAAGGGTTCTCTTTGTTTCTGGGGAGTGGATCCAGGTCTCTCAATAGTCTTGCCGGTGGTAGGGAGGTGTATGATGTTTAATTCAACAGGCAAATAAGGTTCTCATTTACCTAGTATGCACTGAAAGAATATTTGGACAGATCTACAGCTTAGCAAGTCTCAGTTTTTTCTGCAGGTCTAGGATTAATTTTAATTTGTTGATAGTTGTAAAAAATCTAGTCTTTAAACACATAGAACATTATTTCTCACTAGATTGTTTTTTATACAGATGTGTTCAGTACTTCATGTCAGCTGCAGCTTGGCAATCAATCACACTGCACAACCACCTGACACAAAACTAGAAAAAAACATGACAAAAAATATTTTTATTCAGACAGAAAATCAACAATAACTACATAAATTGCTGCTGTCAGCACTCTAGATTTGTATTATAGATTTGCTGTAGTTGAAATTCAATGGCCATTATTTTTATTATGATCCATTACAAGTTTTTTTGGATGCTGCTTTTTTTTTAGTAATTCAGTCACTTTCTAAGAATGAGATGAGATGAGAAATATAAAGGTATAGTGTACTTAACATTTTAATGTTAGCTTGCCCAGCTAAGAAAATGAAATCCCTGGCTGTAAGGTTGATAATTAACTTGTAAAGAATGAACTAGGGAGGCAGGTGCAAGGGTGAAGATGAAGTGGAGGGCTAAGGGTATGAGAAATGGTTACAAGAGGTGCTCAGAAGGCAAAATATTTAGACCTAAAAAAATACAACCTCCAAACTTTTGTTTAACAATTCCATTTCAGCAATTTGGTCAAATTAGAAATAATGCAAACAGATGATGAATATAAAGTGGGTCAAATCTCTTGTACAAGGATTCAGAGGAACAGTATTCAGAAAATGTATAATAATAATAATAATAATAATAATAATAATAATAATAATTGCTTACACTTATATAGCGCTTTTCGGGACACTTCACTCAAAGCGCTTAACAGGTAATGGGGACTCCCCTCCACCACCACCAATGTGCAACATTCCCCTGGATGATGCGACGGCAGCCATAGTGCGCCAGAACGCTCACATCACATCAGCTATCAGTGGGGAGGAGAGCAGAGTAATGAAACCAATTCATAGAGGGGGACTGTTAGGAGGCCATGATTGATAAAGGCCGATGGGAAATTTGGCCAGGACGCCGGGGTACACCCCTACGCTTTTCGAGAAACGCCCTGGGATTTTTAATGACCACAGAGAGTCAGGACCTTGGTTTTACGTCTCATCCGAAGGACAGCGCCTGTTTACAGTATAGTGTCCCCATCACTATACTGGGGCATTAGGACCCACATGGACCGCAGGGTGAGCGCCCCCTGCTGGCCCCACTAACACCTCTTCCAGCAGCAACCTTAGTTTTTCCCAGGAGGTCTCCCATCCAGGTACTGACCAGGCTCACACCTGCTTAGCTTCAGTGGGTTGCCAGTTGTGAGTTGCAGGGTGATATGGCTGCTGGCCCTATCATGTAGTGTAGCCTCAATGAGAACTGCCTATGATACAGGCAATGAAATGCAATTCAACTCAGAGAGACAGCAAATTCTAGATACACAGAGACAGGATTTCTGTTGTGGGCAGCGGGAGATGCTACACCAACCCATAAAGTGTAGCCTGAAGTCATCTACACCAAGACAGAAGTACAACAGAAAGCAGGAGTGATTAACTTGTTTATCGATGAACAGGCAGAATGGCTAACTGATAAAAGCACTAAGAGAAATAAGAATAAGAAACATGCAAGACTCAAAATTAAATTGAACTTGATGAACTGAATATGAATGTCTGGGGGACATTTGGGGGGAGAGAGTTGAGGGCCAACACCACACCAGTTGGACACCAGCAAAGGAGAAGAGCAAAAAGGTTGAGGACCCACGAGTTAACTAATCACCTCTTGCTGTTCTTCATGATATCATCAGCAGTTCACTGCATACTTAAGCCCTCCCTTCACAGCGCTCTGTGCCCAGTATTAGTTTCTCCTCTTGAGAGCTCCTACTTCGCCTTCGTAACCTCGCTTTCTCTCCTTCTACTACATCTTTGGTTTTGACTTTTGGATATTGTTTTCGACCAAGACTTTGCCTGACGTTTCGGATCATTGAACTTGATTATCCTTCTCCTTTAACCTTTCTGACTGTCTCTCAACTCCACATAGGTACCCTAAAACATTTTTTGCTGGTGTATCAACATTATGTAACCTTATGTTCAACAGGACTAGAGACAGTGTGCTTGATGGCTCTTGAGAAGCTGTCACTGCTTACCATGTGGGCCAGGAGGACCAGATTCTCCTGGAAGTCCAATCCCTGGCTGACCTCTTTCTCCTTTCTGACCACGGTACCCTAGATAAAGAGGGAGAGCACAGAATGTTGAAAAGTGAAAGATAAGCTCCTGGGTTAGCACCTCACAATACAAAAGGGTAAGCATGGTGGTTTGCTTAGGTACTCCGCAGTAACTAAATGAATTTGAACAGTTAGTTGATAAATCATGTGAAAGCACTAAAGTCTTCTGGCCAGTATACGAACGCAATGATCAATGATCAATTAGCTCATTTAAATATCTCATTCTCTAAACTTTACCCTTTCATAAGATGTCCGATCCACATTAATCTTAAGGAAAGATATTAAAATATTGATAATAAGATTATTACTTTCTGATATGTTGTCTGGACCTCGCTCATTGCATAACCAACATGAGTATGGGTATGATTTGGAAGTCTGGAGTATCACTCAACAAAATGACTTTTTCAACATTAAAAAAGCAGGAATATACATTAGCAGTTAAACTGTAGACACATATAACTATTTCATAATAATTATTTTTATAACAGTATATTACACTTTGTTTACATTGATATCTTTTGTATCATACCTAAACTAAATTCTGTTTTGTGGGCTCAAACTTTTATTTTATATTTCTAATCCTGTGTTTTTTTTCTCAGTATTCAAAAGAGGTATACTAAGTTTTTTTCATTTTTCTCTAATTAAAAATATTTTTATTTTTTAAACAAAAAAAACTAACAGAAAACTAATACAATTTCAGCTCTAAATTTCAAGCACACACATGCTTTATTGTTTTCTTATTCCCTAAATCGCACCCAGAAAATGGCATAAAATGGCATTTGCATACTTACCACACATGTCAAGCAATCAGTCATTAATAAAGGCATACAAGCAAAATACATCCACAGAACCAAGGGCAAGAATAATTCATAACCTGTTCATGCTGTATATAAAATAGTATACTGTATATACAGTATAACCATCCTTCCATTTGTACAGAAGAGTGATCACGTGATTTTCTCCTTGAACCATGTTTAGAATGTGCAGAACTAAATGATATCTAGATTTAGTGCATCAACAAATGCTTGATTATTTGCATGTTCTCTAGTTCTGTCTTGTTCCAAGTGCAAATGTACTGGAAGTAGGTTACTCCTCAAGGTTTCTAAAATAACTTTTTAAAAATAACTTAGAGGGAGACCTCTAAGGAAAATCAAGTTACTTTTGCATGGACCAGATGGTAGGAGTCTTTTCTCTGAAACACAATTCTAAAATCGCCATACTTTGGGTGAGATTAAATTAGGGTCTTGACTACTTAGGCATTTCAGATCCCATGGCACTATACCCAATGTAGCCTCCTTTAAATTCTCCACCAATTCAGGGAGTGATTTCTCATTTCTCTACCTAATCTGCTTTGCAGTGGCGCAGCTGGATTATAATGGCATAATGGCTGCCAAGTGGGGACTGCCTTGAGTATTGGATTGAATGGATTCCTTCCTATATGAACAGTGCTCTGGGCTAAAAAGGTTTATATATGGATGCAATTAATTCTTGTTATTATTAAAAGAAAAGTGTTCTGCACATGTATCTATTCAATCAAATAATGGATTTAATGTGTCAAATGAAACTGAGTTTATGGAAAGCTAATGGTTATAACAGTGGCTAGATGAATCTTGATGAATTGTGCACATAATATTAATAAGAGGAGCACTTGTCTTAAAGTATATCTAGTGAACAAATTCTGTATTCCTGGATTCTGAACTACGGTAAGATACAGTGGATAAATTACATAAAATAACTTCAGTTGGAAAATTCTCTGCACGACTTCAAATTTCTTCAGTAACATTTTATACAGTCTGGTTTCCAATTGAATTGATTAATGGGCCGCAAAACTCTGTACTTAGACAGAATACCAAAAGCATTGCAATTATCTAAAAACAGGGAGCAGTAAGAAAATGTTACACACCACAGGTTACCAATTTTAACTTTAACTTAGACATTTGATTGTCACAACTATTCATTCAATTTAACTTAATTTTGTCTGCTAAGTAAGATATTGAATCGTAACAGTCCCTATACTGAAAAAACGTAGGTGGATAAAATATATACATTATCACTTAAAACAGAAAGACTAAAATCACAAAACGTGATATACAGTATAGCTAGTATAACACAGCTTGCTGGACTGCTTGGGAATCCTAACATGTACACAAGTGCTTTTTAATTCCAAAGGAAGTTAAAATCTAAACAGCAAATTATTATTGATGTAAGAGGTTGTATTAAGAGCCAGGAAGCCAGAAGAGTTCGATAAATTCTTGGCTATTCTGAGAATAACATTTTCCTTTTTCTACAGGAAGCTTGTCCCACCGAGTGAGATATTGTAGACTGTGTTCTCAGATCTGTCCACATTGATATTCCATTCCCTTCTTCTCAGCCAATTCTTCATTTGTCTTTATATTTCTCTTGAGCCAGTGTTGCTTGGCAATGCTCTCTTGCTGTGCAATCCACATCTTGCTCAGGTCTCAGATCAAGCCCATATTTTCAGCTAGCAAAATATAATAACTGTGAATCCTTGCTATGAAATGGGAATTTGCTGTCATTAATCTCACTGGAGTTTTCCTGAGGTCTGTATAGAAATGTTCTGTTTTCTGCTTCCCTTCCTCACAATCTCCTCAGCTCCCCCAATAAATCTACGATCTCTTTTTTCCCAACTTCTCTAGCCTATTGTTTGACCTGATTCTTATCCATATTCCTGGACTTGTATTCTTTTTTGGCCTCATTGCTGTTCATGTCTCAGCTCTCAGCTGTGTTCCAAATGGGTATGAGATTTAAACCTCTATGCCCATAGCAGTGTGACAAACAGAGAACAGGGCCCATTCTGCTCAATGTGAATAGAGGCCAAGGGAAGGGTGCAGGCTAAGAAATCATTCAAACACACTAGGATAACAATACTAACCACATGATTTACCTGGGGGTTACATTCTAAGCAATACGAGCATTCAGCTACAGATCATGATGGCATCACTGAAAACCCACAGTGGAATAACATATAAAATTATTGCTTTGAACGATTTCTTAGGTTTAACACTTGCAACTGATGCCCCCTACCTTGAGGTCCAGGAGGACCAGGCACACCTGGTGGCCCAGGTGACCCATCACTGCCAGGTGGACCCGAGGGTCCTGGTCTTCCTTGAGCAGCCAGGATAGCAGCGGGACTCTTCTGCTGTGGAGAATAGCCAGACATCCTCTCTGCAACACAAAACCAAAGGGAATATTTATAGACGTGTCTCTTTTATATGGGGTGTGAAATTATATGTATTTGTAAAGAGTAAATAAAATAAAATACCTTCAAAAACCCTGAGAACTTCTTCTCGAATAAATCTCTTTATTTCCTCCAATGTACCCTCATCACTCTAAAATACAGAGGAAATGGAAGGGCAGGTTTCATTAATTTTTAAAATTGCACATAAGAAATAAAAAAAACATTTACAAAAAGGAGGATAGTGTATATAATGGATGTCTCTAAAACTGTTGCGCACTGGTGTGGCTTTTAAAATAAATCTCTCTTATTGAATCCAACTGATACACAACCAGTAAGATACATAGAATCTTACAGAAGCTGCTTCTGAAAACTTGGAGCTGGACATGACCTGAAGGACAGGAAGAGCATGAATCCTGAGCTGAGGAAGCAGCACTGAAAGTGCTCCTTCACTCAGACTGCTCCTGTTCCCTAGTGACACGTTACTGAAATAGCCTGGGGCTGCAACAGACATTTGCAAATCAATTTTGCTAAATAATAAAAAAAAGTAATTTTCTACTTGATAGAATGTGATCAGGTACAATTTGGGAGGCAGGCAGGCAATATGGAAACATACTGTACGAGAAACAAGATGACCTTTAAATTAATTCTATAAACAGATTTAAAGTGTGAACAATTGTGACTCACACTGAGTAGAAAATAAAGAAAATTGTGAACTTTTTCTTGGTGCATATTTTCCAAATAAAAACAATTAGTTGTGTTACACCCTGAATATCACAAAGCTGTAAAATTGTTTGAAAATAATACAAAGTTTATTTATATTATTATTTTAGAGAAGGTTCTAGAGCCATTATATTCTTTTTAAATTAAATGTTGAATGGTTAATATTTGAAATACCTATTTTTATGTTTGTATTTTTATTGTATTTCAAATTAGATCAGTGAAAGTGTATCTACATATTCTCTAAAATCATCTCTGATTAACTGCTCTGAATATAATTAAAAAAGTATTTCTAGATCAAACATCAGAAGAAGAGCATTAAGACAGGAAAATAATATCAAAAACAAGTTCCACTGTATGCACACTAATTTAGCATCAGTTATATATATATATCTGGAATTGACTCTTTCACTTCTAATTTGTTGTTTTTTTATGGATTACTTTATAAACCCATATGTTACAGGACTTTTTTTTCCACTTTTGATGTAGACATTTTCAAAACATACCTCATATGGGTGATTTAAAGGCTCTTGAATACTTTCTCCCCAACTGACTTACTATTTCTCGTTTTCTAATGGCAGAATTTACTCTTGCACCTAATTATGATTTTTAATCAATTAAGGGTACCACCATGGGTTCATCCATGGTATCAAATTATGCAAATATTTATATGTGGACTTTTGGAAAGACAAATTGATAAAAAATTGAGATGTGAATCCCTTTCTGCCTAAAATTACACTTTGAACAAGATATATTGATTACATTCTTGTTTTCTGGGAGGAGATGTTCAGAAACTGGGACAATTTCATCATTATACATTGTATACCTTATACATGTTTATTTTGAAAAAGCTAATTATTCAGATAATGAAAAATAAAATTTCATTGTATATACTGTAGATTTGAGGACTACAAAAATCTTAAAGACCATAATACTTTTTTGAGTGTTGAGATTTCCTAACAGTTTGCCTTACAGCCAACTATGTTAAATTTGGAAAGGAGAGTCGGAAATGAAAGAAAGATTTTAACTTAGGTGTTGCCATAAGTTACCATAAGCAATGCATTTCTGAACATTAAAGCTGTACTGCTGCAGATGTTGGAATGTGACACATCCTGTAACATCTCATTTTGCTTAAGCGAGTCACATGGTTTCCTCCCTTAGATACTGTATGTAGGCATTGAAAAAGTACACATCTCCAGAGGAGAGGTGGTGATATAGATAGTATTCTTCTAAGGAGAATATTTCTGGATGTTTTATTCAAATATATTAATACCATATGGATTGAAAACAGAATATATTGTATATCAGTATTGATTTTAGTTTGGGGAATCTTAATTGTAACTTAAATAACCAGATAGTTCTAATAACCAGTTATGGTTCTTCCAATTTAAAACGAATGATATCTCCCTCTCAAATGGAATGCTGCAGGTTAGGGAGCTGGCTCTATAAAACAGTTGTGTAGACTGATTTTTAAATAATAATCAAAGTATATATTGGAGTACAGTATGTAGTGTGCATCCATTTGACCTCGGTTTTTCAAATGTTTTATGTGGACTTTTTGACATTTGGGTGTGTGCTCATTATTTCTCAAGGTGGGAAGGAGGCAATAACCAGAAAACACTACAAAAAAGAAAAATAAGTGGAATTTAAACCCCAGATCTGAACGTCTGAACTCATTTTTCTATGGCACTGCTATCAGTAATCATAGTCGGAGGAGTTCTTCATGCCTCGATCTGCAGCGAAACAAGCCGTCTTGGTTTCCCACATACCAGAAGGCCAGCAGGGCCGGGGGACCCCAGAGGTCCTGGGGGCCCTGGGTCACCTCTTTGTCCTGGTGGCCCAGTTGGTCCTCTGGGCCCCACGTCCCCCTTTTCTCCGGGTCTCCCTCTTTCTCCCTGAAGCCCTCGCACCCCAGGAATGCCTGGGTCTCCCTGTGAAACACAGAACCCCAACAGAAAGTTATTATAAGTCATAGTTCAGCTTCAGGTCACATCTCCAACATTCGGCAGATCTCCAAAGAAATTAAACTTGGTGACATACAAGCTCCACAGTTTTAAAGAATAAGTTGTCAATCTATATACTAACTAGCAAGTCAATGGTTATAGTAAATCAATAATAAAAAATACTGGTCATAGTATTACAGTATTTATATATTATATTTACTGTAAATATGATTGTTTACAAGAAACAGAATATTAAAATATTTTAGAACACTTTCCAAAAACACATGCAATCCCTGTTAAATTTTAGTTGGTTATTGTTTGATAATATACTGGAATACAAAACATGAAACTGCCTATGACTTTCAGAGGCAGGAATTCAAAATGTAGTACATTATTTGATCTGTCTGGGTTTTGTTTTCTTTGGATTGCTAAAGTAGCATGTTTTCAAGTCACTGATGTTTCGCTTGCACCAGGCTCAATTATTCACTGACATGAAGATGTTTATGTGTAGGATTATTGTATTTTGTATGTAACAGCCCCTTTATATTTTATATGTTGATCTCTTACACGTTCTCCTTTCGATCCTCTGTCTCCTGGTCTACCTGTAGCTCCCTGTAAGACGAAAAAATGACTATGACATCACAGATTTGGACAATTTAAACTTTGGGTGTGAAAGCCAGGTCTGTACTCCTCACTACAGACCATGGTGAATAATGGGGTATTTGATATTAGACTGGGCCAAGGCACCACTCACACTGTTCCTGCACAGACACACTTGCTTTGTTCAAAGACTCGGTCCACCTCTCCCATCATTTCCAAATCCACTCAGAGCGAATTGCTATAAGTCACATGTGCGGATTCTCAGTGCTGCCTGAAGCCTGTATTTTAATTACAGTATTAAAACAAAAGAGTTTGATATAGTGCTGATGGCTGGGCTACATCTGCCACTGCCCTGACCAAAAAGCTGTTGATTTATAAGGCAATGCAGCATGACGCAAAAATACCAACAATATTTTTTAATAATTAATTTTACAATAGTTAGACAATCCAATAAAATTCCCATAGCTAGATAAAACCAATGCATCTTTAAAACAATTTCAATATTTTCCTATTTTTCCCAATAAACCATTTCAGCACAGAGAATGCAGACTGAATGTTGGCTGAGAGCCAGCAGAACAGTCCTCTTGAAAGCACAGCCAGTTTACACTCTCAAGTCACAGGTGTGTCCAGGTTCCCCAACTGCTTTCAATTGCTTTGTTTGAGGGGGTGGGTTGGAGCCACAACATCATCATATTTAGAATTTTGATGATGACCATATAAATTAAGAAATATATATCCTATAGCTTGAACTATCTAAAATGTCACTGCATTGCACACAATCTGTGTTGTGGACTTTCATTTGTCTTAAAACATTAACTTCCCATAATGAATGACAGATTCAAATATGCAGTATACTATCTGGAAATATTTTTCTTAGGGGTCTGTTACATCATATTTTGGACTTTTATAAGGCTGACCTGCTAGATGGCACTGTTGTGTCATTAATTATATTGTATTGTATAATACAAGAATTTCTCTATAGGCTTAACAGCTATCGACAGAAAAGACGCAATGTTTAAGATATAAAATATGCATTAACACTGGATGTTCTGTTGGACTTAACTAAGGTGATAAGGACATAGAGAACACATCAACTCCTTTATACAGTAAATCCACAAATCTGTTTAGACTAACAACTTTTGACCAGGGCCAGTGTTTTTAATCTGTGTTCATTTTTAATAATCAATAATGTTTTAATTTTTGTGAAATTATGTATGTCACTGATACAGTATGCTCGGGACATTGTGATGTAAGTGTATATAGTAAGTATCAGATTTATATTTACCATTTATTAACTCCAATAAAACTGCCTTCAAGCAGTGTCTGATGGTCAAAACCAACACATTAAGTGCATAACCAGAAATATTTGGCTTCCCATATTAAGACAGCTTAAAGTGTATTTTGTGTCAGTGGGAGTCAAATTAACCGATTGATTTAGGTTCTAATTTGAGAAAAACTTCAGATCTGTCATTTTGACATCCTTTGTTAGAGGTGCAGCAAATACCAAGACAAAATTACTTCTTGATAATACTTATTTCACTTTTACTAGGGTACTGACAGGAAATGGGCAACAAATTGCTGAAATGGTAAATGTTTCTAAATACAAAATAAAAGTCCACTCTGTCCTGACCTCATACCCCGGAATCCCATCTTTTCCTGGTCTTCCCTGTCAGATTTAAAAAAAAAAAAAATATATTAAATGAAATTCAGAAGCTAATAACAAGCATTACAGTACATTAAAGTAGGTGAAACTGTTCTACAAATACAATGTGACAGACATTTAGCTCTACGCTAATACAGGTGGTTATGTTATCACATATGTTTAATTATCTTAGAGATGGATACTCCACATTAACCAAGTTCTGTCAAATAAATGATTAAAAAACAAAAAATGGACTTGTTAGAAAACCATATAACAGATACACACTGTACTCACTGATACTTTGTTTCCATTGCAGTTTGCTGTCTAATAGAACCAAAAAATCATGTTCTGCCAATAATAAAGTTAATTCCTTACTGGAGCACCAGGAGGTCCCTCCGGCCCAGGAAATCCAGTTTCTCCCACAGGTCCTCTTTCCCCCTTTTAGAATTAACACAATTTACTGTCTGTGTCACGAGACAGGAACAACAACAATAAAACTCAGGCTGAAGAGAGAAACGAAGACTTACTGTCTCTCCTGGGAGCCCTGGACTCCCTGGAGTACCAGGCTTTCCCTGGAGAATGGAAGAAAGTCATGTGTTGATTAGAAACTCTCTTTTCGGTCATCTCGGTTACTGACAGGACTGTCATTAAAAACAGAGCTGTTTCTGTACTCACTGGTGTTCCTGGTTCACCCAGTGCTCCTGTTAGACCTGTGTCTCCCTGAAATACACGATAAAGTGCCACATTTCAGCATAAGGTAACACCATATAGTAGTGCACATGTACCAGTGCAAAGATGAGCTACCAAACACCCCTCTTTTCTACAAAGCTTTAATTTCCTTGGCCCAGTGGCATCAACCTGAACTGACAACACAGGCATTTTAGACCAAGGTTCAACTTGGTGGTAATTGTGCTCACGCGTTTGTTTTGAGTTTGAAAAGGATTGGACTTCCTCTTTTGCAATAGCTGTATTAAGATTAGCCACTAATTTACTAACTTACTTGGGTGATCCTTGACTGTCCAAAGAGAATTTACATTTTCACCCACGGAAACAGCCACATTTGTTACTACAACAGTTCAGGAACAGTACACTGCTCCAGTGTACAAAAGAAGCGTCTCATTTTGGATTTTAACCCACAACCCTACCCCCTCCTTCACACTGCTGCCTACTCCATTTGCCTGGTGAGGAACTGAATTGCCTAGTTTAAATTAACTCTGCTTTTTGCCAGTTATATGTCTTGCTTCTTCTTGTAGGCTGAGGATTAAATTAAATAATTGAAGAACAACATCAATTAATATGTTCCTCAGTACCCTGTGGAAATGAACAAGCAGGTGCTGCACAATCAGTTTTTATTAATTTGTGGTTATCTTTGTAAGTTTATAGAATAAGTAATTGTCTATTTTTCACCTTTGTTCTAAAAAAGCAGATATTTTACTTTTTCTTTTCTGGTAAAAGTTGGACAACAAATAATTTAGATTTTTCACACAACTTAATTTTGTTTCTCCAATTATATCATGATTCCCTGGGGATCAGCATTTGCGGATACAATCTTGTGGCGGCCATTCTCCTGAAACCTCCATGCACACTCATGTCATAGACTCGAGTCCGTTGAAGGAGTCACTTCAAAATCACAGGAGCTCAATGTGTTCAAAATCACTGCCCATCAAATTTAGTACAAACCCAGGCTAACTAAAGCCAGTCAGTCGACTACAAACATGGTCCTTGAAATGGTCACATCCAGACAGTAGGGTTCAGTGAACACTTTTCCTGAGACAGATTTGACTTTTTCTAATTGCTTACCTTAGCCCCTGGCAGTCCTTCTAACCCTGGCAGTCCCATGGGGCCTGGTTCTCCCTGATGAATACAATATTGATTCAAACAGGATTTCAGAGCATCACGACTGAGAGAACACAGACAGAAGAGCAGGAGCTCCTCGGACTCTACATGTTCCTCTAGAATGTGCCGCAAAAATGAAGTGCATGCTACATGCAATAAATCAATCCTATTAAAGTTATACCAGCAGTAACTGTCACACTTTTAAACATTTATTTCTGAAATATTATGGAAATGGAATAGCAACCATTACATGTGAATTTGACCTGTGAATTCCACAGTGGCAATGTGCTGCACAGGCAATTTATTTAAATGTCAAATTAATAAAAATGGTGAAAAGGCATGCTCCGATTCAGTAATGACACAGGGTTTGAGCTTACATTACAATGTTTGTTTCAACAGCAAATGTCGAATTTGGCTGTATACTGTAACATTTGAAGCATCACATAATATTTGATACTTTGATTTCTACAGCACATTTTTCAGATGAATTACATATTCATTTTGAATGCAATCACATACTATACACATGAAAATAAAACTTACTGCTTCGCCTTTATCACCCTTAGGGCCCTGGAAATGTATGCATAGACAGTTAATATCTACTTGTTAAGACATTTGCATATTGAGATAGTTGTATGCATTTTCTTTCTATAGCAAAATTATCAAAAATTATCATAAATGAAAAGCCTTACTTACTGGAACACCTGGAGGACCAGGATATCCCATAGGTCCAGCGCCTCCCTGTACAAAACAGGATTCAGGTTGTGTTTGACTGCTGTGTCAACGAGCATCTTAAGCTGCACCATGTTCAGCCAGAAAAATTATTGTACCTGAAGCTTGTAGAGGCTGCTCATGCCATTTCCTTCCACATACGGAATACCCTGAAATTAAAATAATCACAGTGAGTTTACTGTCTAGAAAATGGCAAACTGCAGTACGGAACAACAGAGTACAATACATATGAATAAAATGACAAAAATCCATATGCATACACCAAGTCTGCTTTGATCAAGGATTTTTGATATGACATGGTACAGATCAATACTCTGGGTGTGGTGGTAAACAGCAAGAAGAAATGATCGCACTATTGGCATGACCATGCTGGGTTTAAGATACAGTGCAAGTGATATTGCTAAAAAGAAGATGCATGGCATTTATTTAAGCAGAAGATATGATAGGCTAAAAGGCTCTTTTTATTTTGGATTAGAGGTCTAGTAAATTCACTCCTATCTAAGAAACTTTATTTGTACTAGACACATGAGCTGAGAGGCATGATGATCCTATGTTGTTTTTCTGCTATTGATGAAAGGCTGGCAAGAGGTGAATAAAAGCATTGCTAAGTGGAAAAAGTGGTCTTTTTTGGAATGGTAAGGTCATCTGTTCATGTGTGTCATTATTGCTTCAATAATGTCTGCTTACTGGTTCCACAAGAATATGTGCATTCTGACTAGGAGGCAGGATCTTCATTTTTCTGGGCAATTACAGATTATAGATTTTCTACAAATAATTTGTTTTAAACTGAACACGTACATTTCAGCATTCTACAAACATTGAATGTAGGCCTGTTGTTTTGTGGAAAAGGCCTTTATACAGCTATTGGCTGAATTCCATTTACTGTTCCAAGGAAAGCAAGAAAGAGAAAGACAGCTTTGTGTTTGCTCAGAGATAAAAGAGAGCACAGCACAGGACAGGATTCCATAGGACTTACAGGAGGTCCAGGCACCCCTGGTCTCCCAGGTGGACCTTCACTGCCCTGAAAGAGAAAACGAGACCAGGTGCAATGCGATAAATCTTCTTCATTATTTTTACATCTCAAGCTAATAGAAAATCAAAGAGAAAGAAGGTGCTCACTCTTTCACCCTTAGGCCCAGGATGGCCTGGTGCTCCAGGTCTCCCCATGATGCCCTGAAACAGAACAATACCGAGCCTGTTTTTAATCCCAGAGCAGTCTACAGAACAAGAGAACACGATCAGAGAAAACGAGGTCATAAACTCTTACCGGAGCTCCTGTGCGGCCGGTGGGGCCTGGGAATCCGGGAACACCTGGAGAGCCCTGCGGTGGCAAATATAATACTATTGTTTCAGCCTTCACTCCTACCGTCATTAGAACATTGGTGATGTTGTAAAGTATATCCATATTTAATTTCCTTTTTACAATGACCTGGAATGATCTCTACTAAAAAAGTTTACGGTTTTGAAAAACCTATAAGTAGATGCACATATACAGTATATTTATGTTTGATTTTCCAGAAATCCAGAAATTAACAGGATGACTTTTTTTTAAATTCAAGCTGTTGTTCTAAATATTTCTGTCATTTTTAAATAAATCTGGAATAGCCAATTCTTTTTTCTTTTTATTATTTTTTTCACTACTGATATTATCTATTATGCTGCACAGAAAACTAGATTTTCAGGGAAATTTGCCATTTTCACTGTGAGACCCTGGGTCCACTGAAACCCATCCAAACCTCTGGCACTCCTCCTGTTAAGTGGCACCGCTAAAGGACTCCAGGTCTATGACAGCGGCAG
Organism: Lepisosteus platostomus; assembly: GCF_059453375.1. NCBI lineage: Eukaryota > Metazoa > Chordata > Actinopteri > Semionotiformes > Lepisosteidae > Lepisosteus > Lepisosteus platostomus. The sequence continues at coordinate 25,926,670 of NC_142627.1, read as the reverse complement.
TCATCCTTGGCACCTGGGTTCCATTCTATTACAGGACCTTTGAACTTTCCAATAAGTTAATTATAAACAATTTGATAATTAGGGGAGCATCGTGATGCAGTGAATGTATGGAATTTCATAATAGGACTTTTTTTCTTTTACGCAGCAAGTCAGGAAAGTAAAGACTGGAAATGAAGAAGAAAGTAGAAATAAAATAAAAATAATACAAAATAATTCAATACATACCTCTTCTCCTTTCTCTCCAGCTGGGCCTGAAAACCCTCGTTCACCTTTTACACCCTAGAAAAGTGCCAGGGAGTAAATCACAGGCTTCTCTCAGTGGGAAATGTGTAGCTTCAGATTAGCTAATATGTTGGATTATTGTTTTTGTTTTAAGTATTTAATTGTAGAATTTTGTATTTTTGAATTTTGCAAAAAAAACACCACTGTTAAGCATTTGAATCTTTAAAAGATTAAACAGAGAAGCCAGATCTGTATCTTAGTTAGAGCTTGACTTTCCATTCATGTACGGGCAAATCTGCCCACTCTCAAATGTTTGATCTGATCCATCTGGTCAAAAAATGACTTCAGTCTGAAGTGAACTCAACAGCAGAGGCTGTTGAGCTACTGATCTTAGATACATACAGTACCTCAGGAGTCTACCCCCTGATCTAAGGCATAGTGTAGAACAAGGGACCACTCAGAAAGCTTTCTGTTAGAGAACCACATTGCAGCAAAGAAACGTGACGGGGAAGTGGGTTTATCTGACTATGGAATGCATTTGTCTTAAAAAATAGTGACAAACATGGCAAAATGTGGCAAAAGTATCTGCATCCTTCACCTGTAAATCCCCAAAACAACGTTTACTAGTTCTACTAGAATATCTGAAGTGATATTAAGTCAGGGAATGTGGAGAGGGGTGTCTCAAGAACTTCAGAGTTCACAAGGAGCTCCCCGCAGAATAGGGAAAATCAGTGTTATGTGTGTGGAGAATGAGGTCAACTATCTGCAACCTGTCCACAAGGTGTCACCACTCTCGAACCCATGGACTGCAGTGTCACACTCAGGGACTGGTACTGGACACTGAGTTTCCTGAGCAGTATGGTTGTTGCTTCCACAGAAATAGACCGAAAACAAATTAAACCTATCCTGAAGTTAGGAGTCTCCTGTGTTCATGGAGATGTGAGGTATTAGCTTTTACTACTGCTCCAGTACTAATTAACTACAGTACACAGTGTGAACAACTGTGGTGAATATTTTACCCCACTCCGTGATCAGAGTGACGTATTTCCCATATTTTTCCAAACTGATATGGAGAAAACACCACATGGAGAGGAAAACCATTCAGAAAGTGGTTGAGAACTTGTATCCTTTTTTTGGACAAACTATTTGGGATTCCTAGCAGTAAGGAAAGAAAAACCCGAAGGCAGAAAAGAAGGGCAGAAAAAGCAAGAGAAAAGTCTGTCCTGTGTCCTTCAGTCCAGAAAACAGATAAACAAAATTGTAGCTACTCAGACTGAATGTAGGCAGGGAGTTGTAAAACCAAGTACGTTGGTAGAGATAAGTACCAACATGGAAACACCCTAACGCCCTCCTAGTGCCCTGAGAGAGTGGGAAATTGGAAGCCTGTCAGAGGGTTTCCAGAGGAACAGGAGCTGCAGATTAGCTTCATGGTTCCATCCAGATTTCTCCCAAACTCAAGACAGACCAGTACAGAAACGATTATTAAGCCAGATTGTGACAAGGTTCAGTCTCCTTCCAGGTCAGACTCAATGTGTTGACCATGATATGGTGATGCTCACTGGAGTGATAATCCACAAAACTCCTTACAGTCCCAAGCCCAGAAAAAAAGAATCAAAGAAAGTCAAAAGGATGAAAGATCTAGGGGTTATCAGGAATGCTGCAGTCCCTCGACTAGTCCAATAGTGTTTATATCAAAGCTGGCAGGGACTTGGTGATTTTGTAATAATTTTTAGAAATCAAACTAAATATCTAAATTTGACTCATTCCCTGAAGCCCCAAGTAGACAAGCTTATAGAAATACTAGAGAAAGCAAAATATCTTGCCAATCTGGACTTGACTTAGCTCTGGATCTGTTCCATTTCACCATCCAGAATTGCACAGGGTCTCAACATGCTAACATTGATGTTTTGTCCAGGGCGCATTGCCTCATGGCAACTGATGCATCGTCTGTAAGATTGAGTGGATGGAGGGATATGTAACAGAGCAACCAATTCTGGCGTGACAAAACTGGATTAGGCTACCAGAGTATGGTTTAAAGACACAACAGAAACAGGGAGAAAATGAATTACCCAGATTTGCATAAGGTTATTAGGGCATTGGCTTCATCTATCCCTACATAAGGGTTCAGAGAGTAGATGGAGGTGGTCTAACTCAGTACAAGCTAGACCCTGAGACATCTGGTCATTGGAGGGGTTTCAGGGTGTATTGTTTAGGAGTCATCGATAACAAGGGGAGGACTCTCTAAGGGTAGCAGCCTGTTGGTAAAGAAAGGCAGTAGAGTGGGTGTGGCCAAGTGTGACCAAAAAAGTTGAGTGAAATTCCACTAACACTAACTGAAAGGGATGAAACGAAAAAAGGACAGCAAGAAACTGTACAAATTAGGGTTGAGAAGACAATTTAAATCAGAGTTGGTCCCACCTCCTACTAATTCCCATTATAGAAGAGTTTTACTGCATGGGATCTGCCCATACAAAAGAGGGGTTTGTATGGGCAGATCCTCCATGCTGAGCTACCAAATTTGGGGGATCTGTCATGAAAACACTATGGAAAAACAGAGTGTGTTCCCAGAAACTACATTTGGAAAAGAGCAGTGTTAATACTACTCAGCACCAAGGACCCCTCTGCTGTAATATGTCCTGGCTTTGTTGTATTCTAATGACCCGGCTGTGACGTGCTAAAGATCATGAAGAGCTTCCTACCTTTGGCCCCTCTCTCCCAGGGTTTCCCAGTGGACCTCGTAAACCCGGCTCCCCCTGTGCAAAGGAAGAACAAAGCTCTTTATCATTGTTTTCCACTGTCCTAAGACACACTATTGATTATTGTTTTTTATCATTCTTCATATTAGGTTCACTGAAAGTTTTATTTCAATGAACTCCTTTTCACATTGAGTGTCATCCCATTAGGTCATTCCATCATCCCATTATACCATTCCCTTAAGGTATAGTTTCTGAAAAATGAAGTACTTTCTAAAAGGTTTGTCCTCTGGATATCACATTTCTTTAATAATTCTTGGTTATATTTTGTGTGACTCCTTAAGTTTCAGAGTAGTTATAGGTCAGTTATGCTATCCTTACCTACAGAAACAGAAACATGAAGAAAATCACTGAATTAAACTACAGTGCCTTTCAAATTTTTTCAGGCCTCTGATGGAATAGGAACAATAAATGTCTAATTACAGAAAGGCTTACGGATTATTTTAATATTTAAACACAGACTTTATGAACATTTTGTAAAAATAAAAAAACAACCCACTTTAAAGCACTTGAACAAGCTGTGGTTAAAAAAAAACCCCAAAGAAAGACTCAGCATGCTTATAGAAGCTTCCTTTGGGAAAGACAATGGTTTAGTTTTTCGAAAATTAAGGAAGAAACATTATGCACCCCATCACTTATTGTGTTATATGATGTTTCTGTTCCCATTTCACAGACAGATTAATCTTAGAGCACTTTACATTTCTCTGGTCATACCTTCACACCCTGCATCCCTTCCAGTCCTGGCACTCCTGGCATCCCCTTCTCTCCCTTCTGCCCGGGCAGTCCTGGCACCCTGGTGTGGCACACACTGCAGGCGTTCTGGGACAAGATGCAAGGCCACATGTGTTTGCAGCACTACAGTAATCGAATACATCCTTGCTATAATTACAGCCATGTATAGGTACCTTTCACTAGCAACTTGCATCATTGAATTTAAAAGTAACATTCAGATCTTCACTATAAATGCTTTACATAGCATCTCTGTTATCAATAACAAATTGGATTGCTTATTCCAGTTTCCAAGTACAGCATACTAATTTCCTTAACCAGACACTCAGGTTGTGTGGGAGATAAAACAAAATGTGTTGACTTTCTTCTCAGTGAACATTTCAAGTACAGATTTCAAATTAGATAGATATCAATTATCTTTCCATTAAAGGATATACCAAATAACTAAATGCTTGGCAGCTTTAAATATTACTAAATTAAATCTTTTGAAAATATTACATTTTAAAACTGGGATACTTTATTTTCCTCCAAATGGCATCCCCCCCAAAAACTATAGACAGCTAAAAATAAAATGAAGACCAAAACACTGGAGTGGGCAGCTGGCTGTCAGGTTGGAGTCGATGCAATAACAATTGCTTAATAATGACAGATTTAAGATAATTAAAAGACAGTGAAATGCTCGCAATGAAATGCCCTTTAATGATTTTGACCTTTTTATATGTACATCTTTAGCTATTTATCTCTGAAGGTACCAATTTATGCAAATAGTTCAAAGCTGCTGTGTACTGAATAGGCAACAAAAAGGAAGCAAAACATGTTCATCAGAATACTATCAAATGAAACGCTTATAAAACATTACTGTTGCTCATATTAACGAGGTCCTTATTAAATGTCATATGGTTTTCCCAACTGAAGATTTGCATTACGATTTAAAGCAAAAGACAAAAATTAAGACCAAGTGTTTCTAAGACACAAGAATATTAAAAAAACTAACAAGAACTTTAGAATTGTAGGGTACAGTAGCTCATTAAGACGCTTTTATCTAATGTGCTCCAGATTTCCTAATTGTGGTTTTAAAACCTGTAGAACTACATTAGGTTAATAGAGGTTAAATAATAGGTAAAACTACAACACTTAATACATATGCTGAAGATCTCTGTACTAGTTAGTGTGACTAGGGGACTCTTTGTACATGCAAACTCCAGACACAGTTGAAAGTAAAGGTCTGTACTGGTCCATACTGGTTGCTGGATTTATCAACAAAATCAGTCTAAATAAAAGACTTGTTAACAGTAATTCAAAAGTCTTCTTCAAAAATTGTATAATAATAATCTTTACAGCACTTAGCATTTTTCTGGACACTTCACTCCACCACCACCAATGTGCTGCCCCCACCTGGGTAATGTAATAACAGCCAATGTGCACCAGAACGCTCACCACACATCAGCCATCAGTGGGGAGGAGAGCAGAGTGATGAAGCCAATTCATAGAGGGGGGTTATTAGGAGGCCATAATTGATAAGGGCCAATGGGAAATTTGGCCAGGACGCCGGGGTACACCCCTACTCTTTTCGAGAAACGCCCTGGGATTTTTAATGACCACAGAGAGTCAGGACCTCGGTTTTACGTCTCATCCGAAGGACGGCGCCTGTTTTACAGTATAGTGTCCCCGTCACTATACTGGGGCATTAGGACCCACACAGACCGCAGGGTGAGCGCCCCCTGCTGGCCCCACTAACACCTCTTCCAGCAGCAATCTTAGTTTTTCCCAAGAGGTCTCCCATCCAGGTACTGACCAGGCTCACACCTGCTTAGCTTCAGTGGGTTGCCAGTTGTGAGTTGCAGGGTGATATGGCTGCTAGCTAAGTGGCTCTGTAGGTCTGTAGCCTCTGGCTGGAAGGTTGCCGGTTCGTATCCTGTGACCAGCAGAGGAATCCTACTCCGTTGAGCCCCTGGGCAAGGCTCTTAACCCCAACTGCTCCAGGGGCGCCGTACAAATGGCTGACCCTGTGCTCTGACCCCAAGCTTCTCTCCCTGTCTGCATGTCTCATGGAGAGCAAGGTGGGGTATGTGAAAAGACAAATTCCTAATAGAAGAAATAGTATATGGTATAATATAGTATATGGCCAATAAATAGATCTTATTTTATCTTGTCCAGGTACTGGCCAGGCTCACACCTGCTTAGCTTCAGTGGATTGTGTAGTCCTCCACTTAATCTCCAGATTAGGCATGCCTCAAAATATGCTAAAAAGTCCTAAAGTGATTTTCTTGAAGAGTGAAAGCTGGGAGGTTGATTGGATAGGATGTGTGATGAGGTGCTTGTTTGTCAAATCCAGTGATTGCCATTCTTGAACCTAGGTGAAGTCCTCCTGGGGAGTGTTTTTCTAGATTGGCTTTCTTGAAGGCAGATGTACAATAGCTTTGTGAAGTGGCAGGTGAGAGCATTTTGGACTTTTTAGAACATTTTGCAGGTGATTGTGAGTTGTCGGCTGTGTGGAAGAGTGATGTTTGCTAGGAGAGCCAGCTAGGGGAGTGGGGTGGAGTGCAGGGCTCCACTGATGATGTGCTGGGAGTCTGCTCTGTGAGCATGTGATGATCTTGACCAGACAGGGGCACAGTACTCTGCTGCTGAGAAAGTCTGGAGGGTGGCAGAAGCAGCTCCCCATGTTGAACCAGCAGTGTGGAGATCAGAAAGTTCCAAGTTACTCCAAGGTACAGTATGTATGAAAAGAATGGTGCTGCAATTTGTGTTGCAATTGCAATGTGTTGCAATTGCAATTTGTTCATCTGAATGTTGAGCTTTTTGTAGTTTTTGCACCGTGGATGTGGAACAGACTGGAAACTGTTTTTGCAGGACTTGGTTTGAGTAGCCAAGTGTTGCAGAAATATGACTGTGTTGCAGTACTGTTTCAGTTTTGATATGCTTGTGCTGACAGACCGATATCAACAGCATAAAAATTAGAAATTGGAACTATAAAGAGGGTAGCTACAGTATCACCACAACAACTCCTAATGCTACTTAAGACCCCTGTCTACTACCACCTGAGTGAAACTCATGAAAAACGTTTTTATTCATGTGCTGTCCTACTAATATCCATTTGAACCTTAGCAATTCCAACACAAGCACATAATCACAATCGCATGGCTGACAGAGATTTCATACAGAGGTAAAATTATACAAGGTCCTTGAGACTGGCAGCAAGTCCTTCCTCAGGACAATCTGAGACACACATCAAACTAATCAAGGGCCCCGGAGTTACAATAAAGGGAAGAAATGACAAAACATAAAATAGCTTCTCATACCAGTCATTATTGTCAAGAGTATTATCATTGAAATAGAAATATTTAGAGGTATTCAAAATTATTCACTGCAGTCTAAAGCAGAAAATGGCTTCCATGTACACTTAAGACCATACTGTACATTATGTTCATTTTTTTCTTTCTTCACCTAAATTGATTTTTGAACTGTCTAGTTTGAAATGACTCATTAAAGTAGATTTGTATGTATAGTTTGTTAATCCCTCATAATAAATAACCCCATTCAACAGTATGGTGAATATGACAGCTGTCTGATAAAACAAAGCAACTTAGCAAAGCGCTTCTGCAAGAGACATGAGCTGTGCTGAACTAGGCCTGGCACAGCACACAGCAGAATACAAGGTCAAGGAAAAGAAGTCTCTGAGGAGAGGAGGGAGGCACTGAAGATGATTGAAAAGGAATGAAAACTTGCCATAATGTTATTTTATTTTCTCAAGGATGCAATTTATTAGTGAGAATTGGATTTTCCTTCTTTCCCTTTAACAGGAGAAGCTATGTTATAACACTCTAACACATTGGAAGTTAATGTGTTTGAAGGGTGAGATGAACGCTGCTAGTACTTTGGCTTACTATTCTGTAATCTTTACAGAACTCTGCAGGGGGCACTCTGGTGCTTCCTCTCAGGCATCAGAAAAATAAAAACCTGTGTGCATGAGCAATGGCTTTTAAGCTTATTTCCTTGAACCCCAAAACACGCCATTGATAATAACTTTCTTGAGATGCGGATAAATACCACTTAGTAACCTATTTCTTCACCTGCACTCGTATTTGTCTAGCTGTTAAAAATGATGTGTGCTGTAGACCCTAATTACCAAAGGCGTGCAAAGCAAGTCTTATTCTTAGACCTTATTCTCCAAGGAGGTTTCCAAAACAAAGAACAGAAAAATCTCTCTTGTTCCCAGAGCAAGGACTCTAATTAAATCTCTCATTAACACTTTGATCTCCCAATTTGAACAAAACCGCACATCTTTCCACCTCCCCTATTAATTGAGCTCTTTATAATAGATAGTGCATATCTATATTTGCAGAAACCACTCTCACTCATGAGTGTACATAGCAGCTAATGTTTTTTAGATACAGCTTTGACTAAAAAATCCTTTTCATCCACACAAACCCACCCGAGCTGTTTACCTGAAGTGTTCTGACACTTATCAGAAAGATGTGTTCTAATTACCTTAAGTAATATACTATAATTATTATAGAGAAGAGCCTGAGATCTTACATATGTTCAGTGGTCTTGCTGTGTGTCTTAGCTTATGAAAATGTAAGCAAATGTACCTACTCTAGATCCATTAATGCCCCAATTCAAATCTTTTTGGAAACCATTGGATATCCAATACTCACTTTGTGATCAAAGATTTTAATAAAAGAGTTAAATTGGAATTTTGTTTTGCCCTAATCAGGGAATGAAAAACAAAAGACCAAAAGCAAACAAAATAGACAGTACCTTTAACATAGCTCCCATGTCTCGAACTATTGGAAGTGCAGTCTGAAAAAAAGAAATGTCATTGTTTCACACAGTCCCATTTCCTAATTTCATCATGTGTGGGGTGCAGAGTAACAGGACTGTTGAGGATTGTGTGTTGGTGAAGAAGGGGGTCTGTGTTCCACCCCAGGAGTGGCTGGATGGCAGTAATTTATAGGAGCTCTGGGTGGTGCATTATTATGAGGACTCTTAGATGCAGTAAAGTCACTGTATATTTCAGTTGTTTTTGTCAACAGGAACACCTACTGGTTCTCCTGGAGGTCCTGGGGGTCCTGGCTTCCCATCCTTTCCTGGAGCTCCCTTTAATAAGAGACATTGAGCAGGGCCAATCAAAGCAGAGCCACACTGAACACAATAGGAGAGTCACCTGAGTGAACTGCAGCCCAACAAGACAATGACATAACCCTTCTGTATTAAATCACTGCAGCTTTAATTAAAGAAATTATGTTATATCATTTTAAGTGTTTGCATTTTGACAGAAAATTCCAGCATACATGCTCACTTACATCTTTCCCTGGGATTCCTGCAGCTCCTGGAAACCCTGGGGATCCTCGAAGCCCCTGAAACAGAGACACCAATGGATGCACTGCAGAAGAACAATCTGGGCTACTGCAGCATTTTACACATTTATGTACAAAATTGGTTCCTCTTTGGGTCTTAGAATTAAGTGTTATTAAAGGGATAGCATATAGTTTATTCAAAACCTTCCTGGCTCAGGAAATGGCAACCTGACAATAAGGTTGAGACTGACAAGACCCCCCTGCTTTCCAGGCAAAGAATTAAGGATCTGCTGCAATGGTTAAGATGGTGTGGAGGGAGCGTTGAGAGACAGATTTGCAAAAGTGAGTTTAAAAGTCAAGATATTTATGCAGTAGTTTGTGTAACAGGCCAAAATTAAAGTTAGACTTCCTTTCAACTTCTGTTAAAAAAATCAATTTTTGTAGTTCAGTCAAACTCTTATTAATGCGACGAGATGACAATGTTTATACTGTAGGAATACCACATTTAATATTTATTTGGTGTAACTCGACGGGCTGAAGAAATGGCACACTGACTATAGCATTGAGGCTGATAAGACCCTAATAGAGATAGAAATATAATTAGCTGGTTAGCTGGGCTAATTAGAGGGAACCTATTAACACCATTATAGAGTTCATTCACGACAGAGCTTTGTCAGGTCTGGCTTGTGTCTTTTCAGGAGGTATGTCAGATAGCCAGGAAAATGGCCTTGAGACCACACAGGAGTGCTCTATGGGAGTGTCAGAGTTAGAGGATGAGAGTCCTAGAGAAGGAGGCTGAATCTCTGAGATGAATCAGCCTGGACAAAGAAGTTTGTTGAACATAGTACAACGCCTGAGGACAGACAAAAATGTTTTTGTACAAAGACAGTTTGAAAGGTCATCCAAGTTGTCATCCATGCACACAATTAGCTGGGCTGTTGCAGTAATGTCAATATATTATTTGAACCAATTCTTACTGTAACTGTTGAAAGATGGCTTCAGACAAAGACTCAATTTCTCTTGCTACTGTGGATCCAATTGACATGATCAAGATTGCCTTCTTTATTTCCATTTGATTTTTAAGCTTTTGAGTCAGTGGCCAGTCATTTGTTCTTTAACTACTTTGCCATTTGTGCATAATTTCTTTTTGTTTTGCCAGTGAATGATACATGCACAATGATATTTCAGTGAAGACCTTATCTTTTGCTGCTAGTTTAGAAACTTAATAACCTTTTAGCTTTCTAAATGGCCTTCAGTTTGCTAAATTTCTTTATATGAACTTGCTGTTTTTTGATTGTTACAAGTTTACAAGTGGGTTGCAGTTGATTGAACTCAAATATAAATAGTTTGATCTGTTTGATTTAACACAAATTATTCATCATCAATCTCAGATCATTAACATTTTTTGCAGTTGTAAGTCCAGTATGAAGCAGTCTTAAAATATTTTTTTCATTTCTTCACTCACTGTCATTTATACACAGCAGATGTATATACAGTAGATGTGTGTATAGAAGGTTTTTCAAATTTGTCACCTGTAACATTAAGGGATTCAGCAAACACAGCTAGCCACAGAGCGAAATGGTTTGAAAATGATTAGGTACAATCATAGAGCTACAGTATACAGTATGTCCTCATCTCAAAAAATAAAATAGGTCGAGGGACAAATACTGAGATTGATTGTTATAAACCCGGCATTGACTGGTCATCAGTGATCCATGGGCTGGAGACCACTGGTCTAGAATATAAGAGACAGAGAAAAAAGCCTGATCCAAGTGCATAAAGTCCTAAGGGATATAGATAGGGTCAACCCAGGTAACCGTTTTATATTTACTTAGTCACTAAACTATAAATTCTACAAAAATCCTATTGTCTTTAATCTCTCCTATGAATTCTTTCATTCTTATGAAAAAGGGAATACAGTTGCCAATGGAGTATCATCACACAGAACTGCACTATTCCTTTATTCTGCTAAAGTGATAATAAGATATCTTCTTACTTGAACACCTGGCTCCCCATGAGGTCCAACTGGGCCCTGCAAGACAGCACAAACATGATGTCACTGGTGTTCCCTGTAAATCCCTGAAAATCCACAGAGCTCTTCTGCTTTTATCTCAGATGTATGGAAAAAAAACATCTAGATTTAATGACCTGCCAGAGAACTTCAATTTTTCAAGAAATAGCAAACAATATGTAATTTTCACTCATGAAACAAGAATACTAGAATAATACAACAGGGCATGCAAAAAAATTGAAAAATGGAAGAGAACATAAAAATTAGGTAACATGTTCAAAGAAGAACTCATCACACTGCAGCCCAGATGTCACCATCAACACTGTCACACTGCAGCTACAGCAGAAGAAATTAGACAACTTTCCAAACTATGTGAACCACAAAGTGACTACAATAAACAGGAGTGCAGGAGGAGTATGTGATAATGCTGCTGTGTGGATATGGCACATTCATTGTCTTGTAGGTTTAGAGAGTGCTCTTGTCAAACCTTGTACTTATTTGTTTTGCCACAGTGGTACTTACTTAAGGGAGTTTCTGCATATTACAGAAAAAATCTTTTAAAACTCAAATTTAAAACACCTTCAACTTCATGCATTATTTCCAGGTAGATCAGCATGTGCTGTACTTACTGGAGGTCCAGGCATTCCCATTCCAGGTTCTCCCTTCTCTCCTGGATCACCTGGAACTCCAGGCACACCTCTTTCCCCCTGATGTACAGCAGCAAAGAAGCGATTATGCACAGAACAGTAGGGACGGTGTTGGGTGAGTGACGCACTACATCAGGTCTGCGTCAAATGTAACACTTTGCATTTAGACTTTACACTTCTAATTCTGTCTTTTCTGACCATAAAATCTTTTGCTTCATGTTTGCCATATTACTTCAATGCTTTGTTGCAAATTCTTTGTGCCTTGTAGTATTTTAGACTGGTTTTCCATACAGACAAACTTTGTGAAGTGGCTGGGAAATTGTAGACTAATGGACATTTCTTCACACCTCAGCCACTGAACTTTGTAGTTCTTTAAGAATTGCTGTTGGCCACATTGGCATCCCTAACTATATTTCTCCTTGCCCAGCTGATCAGTTATTAAGGACAGCTTGACAATCTCTGGGTGCTTTCCACTTCTTGATGATTGTCTTTATATTATGTCCTTTAAATGCAGAGTTTTATCCCTGGTTGTTATAAAATCCCCTTGGTCTTCATGGTTGAATTTGTGCTAAAACATTCACTACCTGACTGAGGGATCTTACAAAAATAGGTACTGTATATTTATTCTGAAATCATGTGAACCACTATTATTGCACACAGATGCCAATCAATTAATTATGTGGCTCTTCATGGTAATTTTGGGCACCTGAAACCCAAATTTGACAAAGGGTTTGAATTGAGTTATTCAATTGTGGCCATTTTCTTTTAATATTAGTTATATATTTACTTGATTTTTGATTTTTGCTTTAAAAGTGTGGAGTAGATAAAAAATAATTACTACCTCAAAGTTCAAGACAACTCTACAAGGTTAGGAATACTTGTGTATGGCAGTGTACACCATCAAAGTCGTACATTAGGGGAAGGTGTTATTTGTGAGGCGCTGTACACAGTGTACACAGGCACTATTTATTGTAGATAATTTGACAATTGCTTTTTTAGAAAAAACAGTTTCAAAATATGGGCTGGCGGTGTGTTGGCTGAAAACTATTGACTCTTTTCTCTCAGCCTCACATTATCACTTAGAGGCTTCTAGGCCACATCAAAATACTGACACCTACCTTTGGGCCCCGGGATCCTTTTGGACCTGGTACTTCTTCTCCCTGTTAAATAAAGTAACAAAAGAATGTTAAATTCCATCCAAGTATTTTCAATCTTGTTATCCACTACAATAGTATGCAAAGGACAAGTTGGAACCTTAACACATGCCACTGATAAGTATTTGATTTCTACAATCACTGCTCCATATATTATGTAACAACAAGAACCACTGTAGCTGCAGCACATCTACTCCTTCAGCGAGACAAAAAAACAACAAAGTGTAACACTGAGGTTTATAATTACACTATGGACTAAGCGTTAAGAATATTAAAAAAAACTTTCTGTGGTCTTGAACAGATAACAACCCTAGCATAACATTCAGTAGCTCCACTAATTCAAGCTTTTGGAAATGCATCCGAGATGTGTCTTTCTGATACACAGCACATCTTAACTTTAAAACATACCAGGACATCATCAACTGGATCCATATTTAACACCTTCAATATTGTAGAGCCCAACATCAGCACTGCCTAATTTACGTCTACGTGGAGTGGGACCCTAGCTGTAAGTCACCTGGTAATCATCATAAACAACCAACCAATGGTGAATCCTTTAGGTGGAGAAGGACACCACACCTTGCTTTAAAACTAATCACCAACCATGATTATAAGACTTAACTTTCTCCAACTTGAAACCTGGCATCCTGATAAGCTATTCAACCACATGACTGTAACCACTATTGTCCTTTCCTGAAAGACTTTCTCAGGAACAAGAGAAATAATGAGACTAGCTAGCCAAATCTAATTCTGCCTGATCAATGTAATTTACACAATCAGACTTTTGCTGACATGCCTGAATATTGATGTAAATTCAGTAGTAGCAGCTACAGCCAGGGCTAATGAACTAAGTTTCTCCTCACCCACGTCTAGCCTGTGGCTGGACTCAAGCAAGACTTAGCCCTGGGCTAAGGGGTAGGTTGTACAAAAACTGTTGGATAAGCCACTTGAAATCGATTCTTTGTGTATTTCTTCATATTGTTAAGTACTGTCTTCAGGATTAAGGGCTAAATTCAACTTCTCTCTTTTTTCCAGTTCTGATGAGACAACCTATGGCACCAGACTGATTTAAATTACTAGACTGATAACATCAAGTGTTATAATCAATATTATCAATGTCAGGCAATCTTAAGTGAGTGACTAAGTGAAACTGTCAACCATTTGTATCAAGTCAGATTGATTTACATATACTGTATGTTCATTCTTATTGGTTTGTAACTCATTTCATTGTTAATTTAAATATATATATACTGTAGTATACTTTGAAGCTGTATGCAGACATTACATTTTTGGTTTTGTTTGATTGATTAATAGTCACCATAAATATAGTTTTGTAATTTACTATTCCAATTTCTAATTGGTCCCATAAATTCAAACCATCTTATCAATACAAAAGACACAACCTCTGATATATTAATGAAATTCAGCAGCAAAAGCTAAACAGAACTTCATTTAGTAAAATTAAAGCAAACTATTTTCTGAAACTTCTGAAACTGAAACTTCTTTAATGCACTGCAAGGTCAACATAAAGACAAAATATAGTCACAGGCTCTGAGACAATTAATAGGCGTCTGTATAGATTCAATACAATAAAGATTATTTCTATGTAAAGTCATTCATATTCTGTATACATAATAATCTTATTTTTCACAATGAAATGCATGGGTTTCTATTTTCCTCCAGTCCTGCTGGGCTAAGCTAAAAGAAAAACCTCCAGAAAAAATATTGCCATTAACGAAGCTGCTTTTCTTTATACTTTCCAGTTTGCTCCTTGAACAGTGATGAACAGAAATAGTCAGAAATCCTTTCTGATTACATAGATACCCTGCTGTTGTAAGACTGCTTAAAATTTCACTGTCATCTCTCAGGCCTTAAAGCAAGCACTTGGCCCCCATGGTCACGCTGTTCTCTTTCACGCATTCTAACGCTACCGTCTGAAAAATGGATTCAGATGTTTAAATATCTCCGCAGTTTTGTGAGTCTGTGCTTACGTACATGTAACCCTTGATCTACTGCACGTTACTGCATAGTAACATTTGAGCCTTTGCTCAATGCTATAGTTTTACCTTTCACCATAGCAGCTTATGACAAAGCCTAAAAAATATTTTAGGTGGCTACAGATGCTAATAACAATATTATGCTGCAACTGTTCACTGTGTCAGGATTTCTACCATTTATTAGAATTAGCATTGCAGCTGATTCCAGCAGTTCTGCTTTGCGTTTGTTTCTTTTCAGTCTCTTTCAGATTGGCTGAGTTGTGCATTTATGCATACAATGCTTTAAAATTGTAACTTCTTTCATAACTACTTAAGCAGCAGTCATACTTTACATACCCCTTCATTTGAAATCTTTTGAATAAAAAAGAATGAAATCCCCAAGCACAATTAAATTTCACCTGCATTACATTCAGTATCATTACTCATTAAGGCAATGCAGGTTTGACTCATGATGTACACTGAAAAGGAATGGAAACATTCATTGACACCAATATCTGTCTGCTACCAGAAGTTAGAAAAAGTATATACAGAAATACAGTGTACAGCAATTGTGTTCACTACAGCTCTGCTAATCCATAATTTACCGGCTTTCCTGGCATTCCCAATCCTGGTATTCCAGGTTCACCTTTAGGACCAGGGGGTCCTGGAGGACCAGTTACCCCACCGGAGTCTCCCTAAAATAAGAGCAAAGGTAGTATTGAACATTAAATGTCACATAGAGATTTAAAAAAAAAAGATAGATTCGTCAGGACACCCTCCAGATAATCATCCATGTTGAGGTTATTCTCCAACCATTAGGTTCATGTATTGTACAAGATCTATAAAATCTACTCTAACTAAGAAGTTACACAGCTGATGTACAGTATCTAACTGTTTGATAAAAATCTAACTTTTCTTACTTTCACAGCTGTTGCTTGCCTTGTTAGCGATTCTTCAGGTATTATGGAAACATAACAAAATAGGGTGAGGCACATTTAACAGACAGACATAGCTGACTCTCATTCCTCCCTTGTTAGTGAATTTGTATATAAATGGGTGATTCCAAATTGGAGTGGTTTAAGAGGAAAATTGGAATCCAAAACGTTTCTTGGAGGAATACGCAATGCTATACTCTGATATAAGACTGTGTACTCAGGCAGGTGCAGTGCTGGTCCTGATTCACTCCCTGAGCTATTACAACAGAAGCTTTATCACTGCAAAAGTCAGAATGAACAGTAAAAGTAAAAAAGAAAATATACACAGCAGCAAGCAATACAAGAACAACTGTAATGAGAAATAAATGGTCAAAATACAAGAAAGAGCAGACAGTATGAACTATCTAAATAAAAATATGAAGTTAATTCATTTGTACACTTTAAAGGGAATGAAATAAAGAACCACCTTTTCTCCCTTGCTTCCATCTTTTCCTGGCACTCCTGGATCTCCACGTAATCCCTGGTAAAAGAGGGAAAATAATTTGGATCTGCTTAGTCCAAAGGTATATGGATTTCCCTGCTAGTCTTCTGGAGATGACAGTATTACAGAAGAGACATTTTCTTCCCTAGGATTTGTGCAATCCATCTCTCCTTTATTCATAGGACAGACGCTCATTACACTGAGCAGGTGTGAAGAACAGATTGCGCTGCTACCAACATTCTTCCACATAAAACTTTAAAATCTGACTGTATTCACCAATTAATTCTCAAATTTGATTACTTATCATCTGTGTAACAATTCACCCTCCAGTCTGGCAGCTGATCAGAGCAACATAAAATTACACTGTGACAGGAAGCAATGCAGTCCTAATGAGTTCGATTTGTATTTGTTACCTCTGCTCCTGGTAAGCCTCTAGGCCCAGCTGTCCCTGGGGGTCCTTCTTTACCCTGTTAAATTGCACAATAAAGCCACTCGTAACTAATGTCAACTTGCAGCTCCACACCTTGATGCAACAATGCAGTCATACTCTTAGCTTATCAATATGCAATAAGTAACCTCTGCCCTTTTTTTATAATATTATGTAGATTTTATTCAGGTACTTAAATGTAATGAGAATAAATAGGACATCTATGTCATGTTTACAGCTTGTTAAATCACAATGGATTTCAGACAAATCCATTCTGGCTCTCTGTGTCCCACTGAGCAATGCAAGAATCTCTCTCTGAACAATAAACCAAATTATATGTCCAGGCCAAAAAGCCAGCAGTGTTTTCATTAGAGAAATAGAATTGCAGCAATCTCCTTGATTTTTCCCTGACTGTGAAAATTGCAGTTATTTGAACTGAAAAGTAAAGACTTGACATTTTGGTAAAACCTGCAGCTGGTCAACTCATCAAAAACAAAATAAAACTGAAGACTGAGTTAAAAAGTGTAAGGCCAAACCAATTAGAAAAAAATGTGATGTAACTGGTTTTGTAAAATCTTTTAAAGAAAGTTATAAGATAAACTGTAGGTTTTGATTTCAGATCCTAGATTGATGACCACTTTCTTACATTTGGAAGTTCAGGGTGTGCTTAGGTGTGCAAATGTGTGCCTGAACCAGACAGCACTTTAGTAGTGTCTTGCTTTTGAAATTTGCTACCTTTTTTCATGGAATAAACACAACCTTTCGTCTGTAAGGGGGCACAAGGCAGAATTCAAGTCTTATTTTGTTCTGTATATTTGAGAAAATGTGGCACAGATTTGCCTGTAAATTTTATTGTAGGAGCACCTTCAATAGCTTCAGAATCACGGTTGCCAATGAAATCAGCACATCTCTGATTTGCAAACACTTGGTGTGATACAAAACAAGAACATACCTCTGAGCCTGGATTTCCAATAGGACCTGGTAGACCTGCTTCTCCTTTTTCCCCCTGAAGACAGAAACAATAGATTCATGATTTATGTTTGGATATAAGAGACCTAAGGCTCCTAAAAGGGGTCATTTAAAGAAATGAATTCTTATAAAGTCTCTCCTGGGTTGAGCAACAGAAACATTCAAGAACACTTAAACTGTAGCCAGAAGGTCTGAATTTCTTGTTGTTTTGTTTGCATCCTCCTTGCATTTTCTTAGGTCTAGAGATCCTTTATCCTCATTTAAAAACTGGAGTTTTACATGTTTTCTTTTTATATCAAATCATTTTCATTTTCTTTTACCTTTAGGCCTTGCAGTCCCTGGATCCCCTTCTCACCCTGAGAGGAAATATCAGGCAACATGTTAGGAAGATGTACACCTAGTTTCCCTCAAAAGAGGTGCATTAATTCACAACAGGTTCTGCGTCCAGTTGCAGTTTACATGTACTGGATGAATGTACATTTTGATGAATACCAACATTGTCTTGAGGGTCTTATTGCATTTACAGTGCAATGCAGACCTAAAAGTACCTAGGGAGAAATAAAATTGTTAAGAGCTTTGAATGTTAACAGTAACAGAAGAGTTAGTGTACTGTAAGTACAGCAAAAGCAATGGAAGTGTATTTCTGACTTTATGAGATCCCATCTGTCCATTGCTATGTGTCCAACATACTGTATAGACAGTAGGAACTGCACTCAACCGATCACACCATTTGTTTCAGGTCACATATTAAACTTGCAACATTAAGAATTTGTACTAAATTGTTTCCATCTCTCATTCAAAGAATATTTATAGAATTTTTTGCTTTAAAATTTACAATATTTATCTTTCATTTGCTTGTATTATTCTTTTAGCTCCACAATTCTCTGTGATACCAGGAGAAATTAAACAAAGCAGATAAAGAAGTAAGAGCAGATTTTTTTTCTTTATTTAAGCAATCCAGTACCTTGCAATGACAAGTAATAACAACAACAACAACAACAACAACAACAACAACAACAACAACAACAACAACAATTGCTTACACTTATATAGCGCTTTTCTGGACACTCCACTCAAAGCGCTTTACAGGTAATGGGGTCTCCCCTCCACCACCACCAATGTGCAGCATCCACCTGGATACAACTGTACAAAGAGCCTAACCCACCAGAGCCTAACCTGGCAGAACACACCTGGAAGGGACTGCACCAGTCCATCACAGGGCATGCCACTGCACTCACATGTGTGTGCAGGACAGTTTAAAAGACAAGGTTTCACCAAGACAGAATGTCTGTGGACTGTGGGAGATAACCAAAGCAAAGGAAGAAACCCCACAGAGCTCTGGGGAAAGCATCCGAACTCCACACAGAAGGTATTGCAGGCCAGAGTTTAATCTGGTACTCTAGAGCTTTGACGTAGCAGTGCTAACATCCATGCGACCACAGCCACTTCATTCATACTCCCACTCAAATTATTGTTTTTATTGTTGTTGGTTCTAATAGTTAGTGATTTGTATTATCCAAATCCTGATCCATAAGAAAGAAGTTCTTTAGTCTTAATATCGTTTTGGGAATTTTGCTCATACTTACATCTCCCTTTTCTCCCTTCTGTCCCTTTTCCCCTGGTTCACCCTGATTACAGACAGCAAGCAAACAAGATTACAGATGGTGGCAAAAGCTAAAGAAAAAAGCTCAAATTAAAGTTTCAAGTAAAGAAAGGCTTTTTATTAATGCTATTCCAAGTAATGAAAAAAGGTTCAACTGAAATTCTGCTCACACTGTAAATAAATTTTAAAAATCTATTAGTCCTTTGTGTGTCCTTACTTTAGAATTCAGAATTTTGCATTTTGTTCTTTAAAAGAAGACACACTTACAGATCCAGTTAGATGTCTTAAACCATGAGCTGTCATCACCTGAAAAGATAATAAAGATAGATAAACCACGTTTTATCTGATGTTGTTTAAATACAAGTGAAAATGTAGATTCAAAGCCAGAATCAAAGCAGTCCTGTAAAAATTTGGATTAAATGTTCCTGGGGATTCTCAACACTTCTAAGCTTTCCAAGTTGACAGTTAATGAAAATCCTACACAAAACAATAAAGAAATACACAGACAGTACTCCTCTCAGCTGGACGAAACAGCAAGCATCTGAAGATCTTGTATTTTCCAAAAATATTACAATGTTGTATAAAGATTGCTTCAACATCGAATTTAGTATTACGTAAAGTCTTAATTTAAACTTGCCCATTATCAGAAAATGCCAGGAATGGAATTCAGAATGAAGGGCATTCCACTGTGACGGTTCTGAGCAGAGTGCACTCTATAGCTGTTGCACCTTTGGCAAATGCTATGTCCTTGGGGCTTTTCTCTCCTGTCCTGCAGTCGAGCTTCCCTCTGGCAGCAGCCAGCTCAGGTAATTATCTGCGTTTACCCTGGGAAGACCAAAAACTGCAGCTTTCCTCTACAGAGAGTGACCGCCTGCCGCACACAATCAGGATCCTGAACCTTGATATCCCCCAGAGTAAATTCCACTCCCAGCCTCAGAAATGACATTGCAATTGGAGTAACTTATCTTTCTAAGGCTAACTGATTCTTCAGACAGGGCTATTTTCAGAAACAATGCACAGGAAGATTTCCACAGACTGCCACCACTTTATTGCTCAGTGGGTTTGAAACTGTTTTTACTTTAATTTTTACTCCATCCACTCTTGTAATGGGTGGTGGTGTCTCAACATACAAAGGTAAAAAATGTTTGCTAATGCCTCCCAGTGTCTTCATTGGTGCACAATACTGTGTAGTAAGTTTAGTTCCAGTGGTATGTGTATGTTTGCCTACAGTTCAATCATTAAGATTGATGTTTAAGGTTAGGAGAGCAACTAATTTTAATCAAGTATGAAAGATCCGCTGAATTACTGGAAGATTCTGTAGCTGTTTCCAACACCGACAATGTTTTAGCAATAAGTTTTCTATGTTGCTTTTTATACACTGTTGCCTGCTTATTTTTGGCTGCTCATTTATTTCAAATTTAGTCATCACTTCTCCTTGTCAAATGTCATTCACACAGGATGGCTGACATGCCATCTATCAATTATGCACAACAGCAATTTTGTGTTGGCTATATTAATCCCTTTCAATATGGCCCCCAGAAAATAAACCAGAAAAGGTTTATAGAAAGATTAATAACCCACACTCTGTTTTTGCAGAAAGGCATGGAAGTGCTTTACCCCAGAGCTTTTCCTGTACATATTATTAGAAGTTTATCCACTTTTTGACCTTGTTTTCTTCTTCACATTAGAACAGTACACAGTACAGAAAGGTACCACTGGCAATTTATGTACATACATTATAAAAAAATAGCAACAGACAAAGGTATTTAAAAAAATACAAGAGATCTCATAGCAATGTAATAATAGAGTCCCTTGGTGTAGTACTTCTCCCAACATATGTTCCATTGTTGCTCTAACACTCTCTAGTGCAGCTGAAATGTATTCAAGATGCTGCAGTGAAGACCATGCCTTTCCATGTACCACCAGCTGAAAATCACCTCTTAAGGGACTGAGGAGGACTGAGGAATTGGCTTTGTGTGGCCTCAAGGTATTGTACAACAGGATGGTGTCCCGTTTCTAAAGAAAGGCTTTCCACAACCAGTCTCACAGGTTGCAGTGCTGAGTGTTTATTTCGGAAAGCTTGATATTAGCACAGACAAGTGATGCACTCCTGTGAGGTGCAGATGATAGAGTTTTACCTGAGCAAACCCAGTGGGGTAGCTCAATTACAAACTCCTTACTTAACAACCTAACTCTTAAACTATAAAACAGGCTAGTTGGACCCAATGGCCTCTTCTCATTTGAAATATTTTTAATGTTCTGATTTTTAAGGGGTTATGTTATCTTAGTAATTGAAATGCCCTTGCATATACATATAATATACATATATTGGTCATTTGCAATTAAGAAAATCCAGGATTATAAAATAAATATGACTTATCTTTTGCCTATCAGTAATTTATTTGTTATTTATATTATTATATACTACAACAGCTACCATAACAGTAACAGCTGTTATGTAACAGTTGTAAGCACATCAGAAGACACATGTGGAAATACATTTCCTATGAACAGGATGTACTTTACACAAAGGATTGTGGGAGTACAGAACAAGACACCCAGGCAGTAGCCCAAAGATTATTCATTCACAAATTCACCTTTAATTTTCTCTGAATAAAAAAAAAATCTCTACAGAAATTTCTTTTCATCTTGTTTTCATACAATGAATGTTACAAGTTCAGAGTGAGTGGGGGTGGGATACTATGCTCTCTCAATGTTTTGCTTTCAGGAGAGGTTCTCCATTCACTTTTCCTTGAGTCACTGTAGAATTTAAATTCTTTGCAGGAAGAGCCACTGGGGTCTATTTGATTAGTCTGAGCAGCACCACATTTAAAAGCCATTCATCAAATTCTCTTCCACCAGTAGATGACTGCACTGTGTTTGTCTTTCAGGTGATCATCCTGACATGTGTTTGTTTATACGGTACATGGGTTCATGTTTTGTATTTTCTAGTTTCTAGTCAAAAACAAAATGTATGTTAAATGTGTGACGCTTTTGCCTTAATTCAGATACTGTACAATATGATGCCATTTTGTGTTCTGTTTCATGACAGCATTCACTCACTGAATGCCTTTGGACACAAAACCCAGCTTTAAATCTATCATTGACGGGTGAGACAAAATGTACCTGCAGATGAATATTTCAGCACTCCTCTAATTCACTCTACGCAAGCAGAATACACCACATTAAGCATCTGTAAGATGCTCATGGAAAGAATTTCTAAAATACTGATGTTGTAAGAAAAAAGCTTTAAACAACATAAAATCATTCTGGTAATCTAAACACAATCAAACCCGGCTAGTCAGTGGAAGCCCCAGAAAAGGTTGATTGCAATTATACATCTGATTGAAGGAATGACAGAACAAGAAAAAGACAACATACAACAATAATGCACCAATTTATTAATTTCTACATCATGATAAAAACAACCTGCATGAGCTTCCCTGTTAAGATGAAATCTACTAATATTAGTAATTCATGTGGCTTTGGGCCATAATCATGTTAATAACATTTAATGAAAGTTTTCTTATAAAAAACACATCATAGGATATAAGAGAGTAAACTTTCTATGTGGACAATATGCTTTCAGTATCATCACCTTTTAAAAATACAACTGCAAAAGGTTCTTTAAATTTAAGACGTTTTTTTTTCATCAAAAAACACAACTGAGGAACAAGCACTAATTTTATGTTACTTACTGGTCCCGGCGGGCCTCTTGGTCCAACTTCTCCCTAATCAAAGGTAAAGAAGACAATTATTGGAACTACATTTTCCAGCCTCATGAGTTAAAAAGAAGTAAAGTACAGTATGTGTTTTAGAGTTCTGAATAGTACGATATACAACATAAAAAAGAAGGATGGCTAATCGCTGCATCTTTCAGGGACAGAGTATACTTCTTTCTGTACTGTGGAGCTGTGAAGGTGAAGAATACCTGCTAAGACAACTCCCAACCAAACGAGACACAAAAAAGCTGTGCTTCAGGGGGCTTTTGATGAAACGTGAACTCTTGATACGAGTTCAGGGGTGTAACCCCAGCGTCCGGGCCAAATTTTCCATTGGCCCTTACCAATCATGGCCTCCTGATAATCCCCCTCTATGAATTGGCTACATCACTCTGCTCTCCTCCCCACTGATAGCTGATGTGTGGTGAGCGTTCTGGCGCACTATGGCTGCCGTCGCATCATCCAGGTGGATGTTACACATTGGTGGTGGTGGAGGGGAGTCCCCATTACCTGTAAAGTGCTTTGAATGGAGTGTCCAAAAAAGCGCTATATAAGTGTAAACAATTATTATTATTATTAAAAGAAGATGTTTTGTGATAGAGCACATGAGTGTTATTATAAACATCTCTCAGTGAGTGTGAGTAATGGAGGAGAAAGGATAGCAATGGACAGTGCTTCTCCAAGAAGCAGAGATCGTTAAAATGCTGCAGTAGGAAGCTCAGAGTCGTCTGTTCAAGTTCATGGTTTCCTGACTCATCTACTGTGTCTTGTTTTCTTTTTCCCAATAGCTTTAAGCCCTGGAGGAAACTTGGAAAATGAATTTTGTTTTATAGATAGTAAAAAAAATGTTATAGAATGAGATTTCACCAAATGTTCAGTCTACATCATGTCCAGTCCAAATATTAGTACTCCATGTGCCACATATCTTATGATATGCTAATTACCCGAGCTTAAATTTTTATTCTTTAAAGAAATAAAAACAGTGAACTCTTGAGTGATATTTGGTTGACCTCTTCATGTTCTCCTCTTATTTATTTCTACGTAGTATTTTCAGGTTTAGCCTTCTGATTTGATTGTTCTTAAGCTGCACATTCACAGTCATTCTGAAGGGATCTGAAGGAATAGTGTGTGCTAGTAGGTTTACAAAACCTGCTGAAGAGGTGTTGTTGTGAAAACACGGTCAATAAAAAAATTCTAAACTATCCCACAATGCCATGCCTTTCAAAACCTGTCAGCACAAAAGGGTAAGTAATACTTCACCATTCTTTTAATGTTTTTAAAGACTAATGCATGTAAGAGGTGATGTTATTATGAAATTATAATTTTGCAGTTATGCTGTTTTTTTTCTTTTTTACCAGAACTGAATACATATTGATAAAATCTTCATAAGTATTTTTCTGAAAAAGGATTATTCAGCTTAATAGACTTTTTCAATGTACAGGATAATTTCTTTCTCTGTTTGATAGGTGATGATAGTTGAGTTTTTCTCATAAAATTGCACCGTTCCATACCACAAGCACAGTTCCTGAATAAAAGCTAAATGAATCCTCATGTGGGGTAATTAAAGTGAATCTATGCAGTTCCAGCTTCCAGCCACCATGCAACAGCCACTGGAAGGAGCGCCTGCACAGTACCTTCTCTCCTTTCATTCCACTGGCTCCTGCTTCACCCGGGGCGCCCTGGGGGAGAACAGCTTCATTAACAAATAATTCTCATTCAAATGTGGACTGAAATGATGCTAAATGTAAGCACGTACAGAATCCCCTCTGTCTCCCTTCAGCCCATCTTTTCCAGGGGCACCAGGGTCTCCCTTTTCTCCCTAAAAGGAACCAGAGACAGAAGGATAGCAAAGCACTTTTCTCATAAGCATCAGTAAACCAAAGACTTCTGGACACCTGGAATATTTAAGATACAAGGATTTTAAATGTTGAAGTGTCAAGACACAATTCTTCTACTGAACGATCTCTATTAATTTTTACCGCATGTCAAATCAAGAATTTGCTAGACATTTGAAATGCATTGTAAAGACAGTATACTTGTGTAAACCCTGCACATCCTGTCTTAAATAAATCTAGGTCATGATTCAAGGTCTGCTTCTTTGTCCAACAGATGGCACTAGAGCTCCACAATTAAGTCTCTTTTACTAAAAAGGACACTTGGATTAGGTATATTAACATTAAATGGAGGCACATATACTGACATAAACAACACTAAATAAAGAAACACACCAAAATTGGTTTCCAAATGAGTCAATCTTATAAATGACAAAAAAGAAATGTATTGGAAGGTTGTCAGTTTACTATATTTAAAGTTTTATAACTTCAAATATACTTCAGTTGTTTTAAGTTACTCAGAATCTCAATCATATTTTAAATGCATTTGAACACTTCATTACTCAACACAAACACCTAAGTTGTATTTGTACTGTCACATTTACACCTCAAAGTATGTCCCCTAGTGTTCAAATGATCTGTGTATCTTCTAGAAAAGTTTAGGATGATGCAGGCATATTTTGAATGAAAAGCCATTTAAGAAAAATAGATTTTGGCTCCAGGATACTTTTAACACCATGAATTTTCTGCTGTTTTTTACCCTGCAAGCACTGCCATTTTATTTTCTCATCATGTATTGTGAGAGAAATTAAAAGCCCTTTTGTCTTGTAATCCAGCCTGTTGCTTCCCATAAATTCCCCTAAATGAATAAAAGTACAGCATAGCCCGTAAATACTGAAATGCAACAAAATAATTATCCTTCCTGAGTCTCTGCACCTGCATCAAGTTTGCTGCAATGCAATCTGCAGATCTTGCACAGTGCACACACACACTGTAAAGTACCATACAGAACATGTTCATTAAATGCTTTAAACACTTAGTTCTTCTGTGTGGAGAAGCATGTTTTTTAAATAATAAAAATAAGCAAACAAACATTAATGAATTAACTTAATATATTTTTCTAACTGCTTGTACTAGCAGAATAACCTAGTGGAATGTAATCCAGTCAAAATTCTCCACACACAGGGAATGTGAAAATTCTGCCAAGTTTGTACCTCCCTGATGAGAATCTAGTAAAGAAAAAAATAAATCAATAACTGTTGTATACAGTACATACACATGTAATAAATGCATATTAAAGCATTAAAAAATGGGTGCTAGGTGATTTTAGCAGACTTTTTGACAGATTTTCTTTCCTTCATTAGACATTAGCCAAGATTTCTATTTTGCAGGCTGTCTACAAGCCTAAACAAATCCCCCAAAGTGTCAGGTGCAGGTGAAATTAATAAAACAGAGCAAGGTACGTAGTACCTGTTATTGAACTTAATCTTCCCACTCAGGTGTACCAGACACGCGCCACACTGGAGTCAAAGGCTGCTACTCACACAATATGGAGTATAATATTAGGTACATACAACAATAAAGAACACACATGATAACTTAAATAAGAAATCCAAAGATCTCAGAGTCTGATTTCGCTCACACGAGAGGTGGTCCTGCTTGTAAATCAGGTAAAAACACCAGCAGACAACACTATGATACACACTGAAATACTGTGAAAAGCAGCAACAGTCCAGAATACACAGAAGATACTGTACAATGAAGTTAGGTTTGCTCTATTATTTGCAAACAGTCAATCGGGTCATATGGTGCATTTAAATCAGCTAGCCCTGTGTAAGCCATCTATACTTTTAGTGTCCACTGTTTGTTTAAAAACAAACACATAAACTATGTGGTGTTGCAGACAAGACCTTTCAATCAGTAAAGAAATGATGACACCTACAGTGTAATTTTACTTTGTTATCTGGGCACAGTTGGTACCACGAAACATTTGATGGCAACAATGGTCATGGTTAACTATTTGTTGTAATGGGTTTTAACACTGAAAAAATAACATTGTTGTGGCTGCTGTAATTACTAATTAATCAAAAATCTCAAAATGTGTCCAATATAATGCTGAGCAGCGGCATTATAACGAATAACCGCAAGAAAAATGGCATTTGTGTGCTCTCTGTACTCTGCCTTTCCCAGCTAATTATTTTTAAGTTACTCCTATAATGTCATATTCCCTTTTAGTGTAGTAACCCCAAAAGATTGCATTTTATTCCTTATGCTTCTAGCACTGTGTTAAAAGCATTTAATAATGAATTATAGTGAATAAATTTGTATTCAGTTAATCAACAAATTTTATTGATGAACTAAATACCAATCCCTCTAAAAAGTTACAGAGATAGATAAAATAGAATGAAACTTGCAGGAACGTATCCTTATTTGACTTGGGCCCTTATGAAGAGCCATCCTTTGGAAGTGTCACTGGTAAAGCCTCCAATCTAAAAGCACAGGGTTTCTATGAATTTGAATGCACTGAAACATTTTTTCTACTATTTCTCCAATTTGGAGGATGTTAGGATATGCCTTGTTTCAAGACAGTGCCTAGGAAGACAACAAGACTGTTATGAAATTCCTTCCTCCTAAATTAATAGCTTCTTGTAAATCTACTTCTGCCTAAAAAGCGCAAGCCATTACACATATGAACATACCTTTACAATATCAAGTTAAGTGACAGGATTTATTAATTCTGTTCTATATTTAAGATGCATACTATATATTAATTATTTTGATCTTATATCATTAACTGGACCATTACTTCAGATGGGAACATTATCCTTTCAATATTACTTTTCCATTGAAATGTCACAAAAGTTTTAATTGCTTAATAATTATTAATTAAATAAAAATAAACTTAGCACATTAATTTTGCTTTATATATTAACGAATCAGAGCATAACCCGAAAACAGAAATTAATGTTGTTTTAATAATGATCTTTAATTCGTATTGATGGTGTAGCACCACTGACTACTGGTATAAAGTCTAGTATACTGTATGTATCTTCATCTGAGTCAGTTGCAATTTAAATGGTACATCTTTCCAGGTTGTAAACTCATCTTAGAATTATTTGCACTGGAAAATAACTTAAAACAATGACTGGAATGAATTTGAAACAACACCAAATAAACTGACCCCGCTTGAATATAACAACACAGCTGATAAAATGCACTGCAACCATTCTACAGTATGTACATTTCACATTTTTTTCCACTCATATTGTTTTTTCTTTTCTGCACTACATCTCACTGTAGTTCAGAGGTTTGCTATTTCTACATTGGATCAGGAGAATATTGTATCAATTTTCTTATGAAGTACTGTAGGTTTTTAAACTATAAACTTAGAAATTAGAATGATATGTCTTTGTTTTATTATTCATGTGTTTTCTCCATTTTAATGTCAGGATTCTTAACATCTTGAATATTTGTTGACTTCAAAGTGTGCTGCTTCAAGGGCAGGTTGCAAATGGTACAGGCATGAAACCCTTGGTCAGAACCACATGCCTGCAGGGGTTTCAATAATGCAAACAATACATCACACCCTTTTCAGCACATTGCTGTCACTGAGAGATCAGTCTTAGTCTTTCTTCACTTGTTTATGCACAGTCACCAATGGATTGCCATTAAACACTCTTGCAATACACAACACAAGGAGAGAGTTGCTGCATTTTATCTTTTGTGCTGCATGAGTTAGTGCACCCCAGGGTTCAGTGAAAATGATTGCAGACCTTTTTGAAGCACTGTATATAATTACCATCTGCTGGTTATGAATTTCTGAAATGATATACAGGGCAAGGAAAAGGAATGCTGCTACTTTCTATGCTTGCTGTTTAAGTAACAGTCACCAGAACCCAGAATTCTGTTTAACAACACTTTCATATCATGTCCTCATGCTGCCAATGAACTTTCTGAGAGCCCTGAAGTCATGGTGGCATGGTGGCATAATGACATAGTGGTTAACATTGCTGCCCTGCAGTGCCGGGTTCACTTCTGGATCTGGGATGCTATCTGTGTGGAGTTTGTATGTTCTCTCTGTGTTCACATGGCTTTTCTCTGGGTGCTCCACTTTTTTCCAATAGTCCAAAATACAGTATACTGGTAGAGTGTGAGTGTGTGTACTGTATGTCTGTATTAGAGTCTGTCTTCCTGCCCTGCAGATGACTGGTGTTCTGTCCAGGACATACAGCACCCTGCTTTATCCCTGTGACCCTGAATTGGAAGAATCCGTCAGAAAATGGATGGATGGGTGGATTAAACTTACACATTAATTATTTCTCAATTTTTGATAATTACACAAGAAAAAAGCTTCAGGTAAACAAACTTGAAAATCTTTTTTTGTGGAGCTGAACAGAGAAATAAACAGCTAAACATCTGTGGGACTACATTCTAGGACAAGTGAATTTTCAGGGCTAATGTAAGATTGAACATTTCTGCTGCTTGCAGTGCCTCAGTATTTCACACTGTAGTCTTCGGTTTAAACTTTTAAAGAAATTGGAAAAAAAATGGATTTGATAATTTCCCATTTTTGTTGTGAGATATTTTTTCAATTCTTCCCACAATGGTCATGGGAGTTTGGAACAAGCTGCGCGGATGTGCTGTTGAACCTGTTACTCTGGCTTGTTTCATGAAGAGGCTAGATGTGATTTTTAGATCAAGTACCTATTCGAAACCCAACAAGAGGTTTAGATGGGCTGAATAGCCTAAATATTTGTAACGATTTTTAGTATTATTTGGAACTGTTCTTTTTTTTTCACTAAGCAACAGATATTTGAAACTGTAGCTCAAATACACCTTTCAATTGTTTAGGAGACAAAGAAACAACAGTGATGTCAGTGAGGACAACTGCAATGTAATAATGTACTGCTAAGTACTTGTGAAGATAGCCATGATTTCCCATGTTCCTGGAGAGAACAAGGAGAGTTAGTGATATCAATGCCAGATTCACTCATTTTAATGAATGGAATATATGAGCAAAACTTGTAACAAACATAGTGGGCAAGTTTAAACAGCCAGTTGTGATCTCAGTACTGATAATGCCATATGCGTTTCCTCTCTTCATTTGTCTTTTCCGTAAGCTCCTGTGTTAGAAGTTTGGCCTTCTTTGCCTTTCTGTCATATTTGAATTCCACAAGCCAACACCACAGTGCACTACTGTCAGCTCAGCGGTCAGACTTTGACTCAATCGCATACTGGTTTGTATTGGTTGCTTTGACACTTGCAGGTAATTTTCCAACTAATTCTAATTTCTAACTTTAAGATGTAATACAACATTATTGTCAGACTTTTTAATCTTTTTTAATCCAAACCATGGATTTAAAAATTAAATGAAAAAGCCATCATAATGTTTCCTTTAACCCTTGCATTTGCTTTGTTTTTAAGGGGTGTACCACAAGTAATACTGGCTTAGCTTTGCATTAAAAGAAAATAAACAGGAATTAAACTGGTACTATCTGATTATCCTAAAGCGAACACATTGTCTGCTCATCTAAAATAGCCAAACCTGAGTTAAAGAAACAATCACGCTGCTACTGTATATGACTCAGCTAGCTTCGAGCATATTGCACACACTTGGTTAAAAGCATGTAGAGCATGATGCATCTGAAGGCACCCAATTTAGAACAGGAGGTGAGTCAAAATCCCTCAGAGAGAATGAAGATCAGAAGTGGATGAAGCTCACTGTTGCTTCTGTATTATACAGAACCTAGAAGCCAGTAGACATTTTAGAATTCAGCAGCTGACAAAATGTCAGTACCTAAGGGTTTGAATAGGGGATTCTAGGCAAAAACAAGTTCAGAGGATTTTGTGTGCGTATGTAGTTAAGCTGCTTAAAAATGAGCTTAAAAACAAGATTGTAACTGTACACACCATGGAGCACCTTAAAATATTAAATGTCTCACACCTATTTGTGTGAGCAAAGGCTAAATTAATAGTTCCACTTTTTTAAATTAGGTTCTGATTAAGCAGCTTACCTTTTTCCCAGCTCCTTCCATTAAAGACAGCCCTGGCGGTCCCTAAGGTCAAGAAGAAAGCCAACAATTATTTTAAATAGAAAGGATATCTACTCCTGTACTGTTAAACTCACATATGAAAAATGTCTGATTTTGAAAATTTTCTTTTTTCTCCAGAAGTAGTTAAGTCTACATCTGAAAAACTACAAATCTTCAGCATTAACAGTGCATGTTATTCCAGGTTAATATTAGTACATTTCAGTTATTATTTGGTTCACAATGAAAAAAAACCCATGGATAATCTATTGTTACAGGCAGAGGTAGATAATCGGGGTCTCTCTAAGAATCTAAACACCATGCGTAACACCTAACTAGAGTCAATATCGCCACCTCCTCTAGAGCTTCAAACCAATGGATGCTTACTTAGTTGTGTTTGGTGTGAGACACACTGATCAGAAGAATCTTCTGGTTTACCGTAGTTAATTAAGTTCTGCGTAA
This sequence comes from Lepisosteus platostomus, assembly GCF_059453375.1. Lineage (NCBI taxonomy): Eukaryota > Metazoa > Chordata > Actinopteri > Semionotiformes > Lepisosteidae > Lepisosteus > Lepisosteus platostomus. The sequence goes on along the minus strand of NC_142627.1, from coordinate 25,895,415 downwards.
ATGATTAAGAGTGTCAAAAGTGTAGGATAAAAGAGAGGACAGAACAAGGGAGTGAGAACACAAGACAAGGGGGACAGAAGGACAGACCTTTGCCAGGCAAGAGGTCCTTGTTTGAAATCATCCGAAAAAACCTGGAAAGAGCTAAGGATTTGAGTCTTGCTCAGAGAGTTTGCTGTTCTGTAACTTTTAGGGAACCCAGAGTTCATGAATCAAGAATCCTTCAGTTTAAAACAGCCTCTCCTGCTTAGTGGGTGCATTTTAGAATAAGGATATACAGTAGGCTCCCATTTATTTTGTGGCATCCAGGTTAGAGAGAGAATTTATCATAGGTTGTATATTATATAGTTTAGAAGGCATCATACAGTATCTCTTCGTTTGGCCTCTGTAGGCATTATTTAAGGGTCAAATACTTGTAAGCAGTCTAGTGTTTTCCTTGATGGTCTAGACATACAGTACAGTAAGTCTCTGAAATGCCTTGTCTATAAACGTACAGTATATAAGTATATAAATACAGTAACCTGAGTGTTCTATGTTTATGTTGTTTGTAGGGTACTGTGTGACACTGTCATTGCTAATAAATATTTGTTTAACCATGTGTGCCTGAATCATTACTCTTCTCTTTTCCTTAACGCTCTACCAGAGAACAAAGAATTAATGTGCCTCCAACTATACCAACTGCTCAGGTATATCCTTGGAGAAATCCTTACAGCTTGGGGGGTTATGATTATTTATTTTAGTTATTGACTAGGCCACTTGGTTATTACCTGCTTATTCACCATTTTTGTAACCCCCCCCATGGCGTGTTTTGGCAATATGCGAAGGGAGGCTTTTGAAAATGCACTATGATTATGAATTCTGAACATATAGGAAATATGTGTTCCTGAAAATAAATTATGGTGAGGAAACAGAGCACAAATCTAGGCTTATTCAACCAGTGTGATAGCTTATTTAAATGAACAACGTGAAACAGGATTATTCATAAATTACAAGGCATCCCAGGGAAGTGGCTTCTGGTGATAGAACACAAAAAGACTGTACAGAAGCAATGGTTTCTCCTGCTTCAGGGGAATAAGATGTCAGAAAGACAAATTCTGTTTAGTGTGACTTAATATTTGATGACAGTTTTTCAGGCAGACTTGAAATCAAAAACAGAAAGAAAAGCTCTGGGTTCTGAGTCTCAAGGAACTGTACAGCAGGGGCTCAGTCACTCCTGTCAATGTCTGAAAAATACTTTGCCATATTCTGTATGATTATTTTGTGCATCTATGAAAAGGAATTATTAATTTAGACAAACACACAACTGAAAAAAGGTAAGAAAAGAAGCAGGATTTACAGTTTTTTTTGGTCAAGGGAAACTTCGTAGAATGGCCAAAAGATTAATTGTACCCTACTATTGTGTACATTGGTCATGGAAGTCATTGAAATGGATATTACAAAGAAGGGATGGCATGGTATAGTTTTTTTACCATTATATAGCATTTGAAGTGATAATGTCCTAATCAAAAAGGATATATGCCCATTCTTTAAAAAAGTTTAAACTCACAGAAACTGCAAGTAAAATCCCAAACCATAATCAACAGGACACTTTGTACCCGATGATAATTTCACTAACAAATTCTGACCTTTTTCTAATATGCAAAACAATCCATTTATTTTTGTCAGGGAAAAAATATAAAACTGTACTTTTATGATTGTTTTTCCATCTTGTGTATTGACTTGTAATTTATCTTGTCTAATATTTCACTCTAAATGTATATATCATACCATTGAAATAAATTCAGGTGTAAATAAATTCATATGAAAAACTAAAATTCTGTTAATTTAAATTAAGTTTAATTTGCATTGTCGCAATGTTTTTAATATTGCCATCGGTATGATATGCCAAGTTTAAGGTAGTGTTCTTTGCTGTTTTTCCACTCTTCTGTTGTGCTATTGACCATACAATACATATCAGCACAAATTATAAGAATTAAAAACAGATTCTGGTCAATAAGGTGCTATTTTGAAGTTACCCTCAGGTTCCTTTGAAAATATATTAATCATACCATGATGTTCCTGAAGGTGGCTTCAAAGTTTTGAGGTGTTGCCTCCTTAATCTACAACAACTGCACTGCAGTTTTGGTAGTAAGAAGTTAAATCAACAATGTAATCTTAATTTTCTGAGCCACAAATATATTCCACCCTATTTGCATGTGTCAAAGGGTTATCATTCTTTTCTGTTCCACTTGATTCAGGCTGTTGCAATGTTTTAACAGATAAAATAAAAGTTGACAATGCCACTAAATTGCACTGGTTTTGCAAATTCACTCAGTTGGAAATAACAACTGATTACATTCTTTATGGGGGTAGTGTAGTGTTAAACTGTGACATACGGTTATACAGTACATGTATATCATCCTAACATTATTATAAAGTTATGCTGATTAAATTCCACCTTTTTGTTTCTAGACTTTCTAGCTTATGAGATGTAAGAAAATTGGAAAATGAACTGTACTGCGTGGGAGCAATTGAATTTTTAATGTATCCCAGGTAACTGACCTTGATTATATTCTGTTGCAGTCCTTAATTGAGACTGTTTCTGCTAGCCGTAATAAGTAAATGTACCATATGAATACTCCTAGGAAGACATCACTTAAAAATTTATAAACTGCTTGTTTCTCTTACAACATGAAAGAAAATGCCATGTTGATCATTTTTGATTAAGTGTGTCTAACAATTTGTGGTAGATTTAAGGTGAGAACTTGAACAAATTTACAAATTGCTTACGATACATCTAAATATTTTTTTAATGGATTTAAGGATGTTTAGATACAGAATATGAATATACAGTATATAGTAGTGACATACCCATGGGCATGTCAGACCAGGATCTTAAAAAATAGGTTGAGGAAAACAATCACAACAAAACACAGCTGTAAGGTTTAAAACATACCCAAGTAGAACCAATAATGCAGGGAAATCCAAAGAAAAACCTAATCTCTTCTTCAAGCTTTTGCCTAAACATCTTGATGAAGTCCCTGTCTAACCAAGAAAAAGAAAGTTTTTCCTAAAACCATCTCAGACTGTTCTCAAATTTCCCAAACAGTACTGCGTCTAAGACTCTTCTGAAAACTTCCAAACGCACAGCTGCTCGGTCCGTGGTCAGTCATTCTCCTGTGGTGAGTGGTGACACCGGGGTTCGGTCTTCTGTCCCCTTCAATAGCAGGCATCCTCTCCCCCAGGCTGACTCTGGAAGCTCCTGCTTCCTGTTCTGTTAAAGAGTCACCTGAACAGATGGCTTCCCCCGACTGGTCAGGTGACCGAGCAGCAGTCCGTTCCCCAGAGGAGTCTGTAGACTGTGCTCCCCCACTGGGGCTGTTCTCCCCGCAATATCTTTTGATTTAAATATGCCATCAAAATTCCAACTGTAATAAAGTTGGTAATAAACCTTTGATACACATTAGTGATAATAGACTGTATTCCCAGTGTGCGCAGATTTTCCATACTTCTGAACAGCTGAATTAAGCTTGGATGAGTGCACTTTCTGTTTTAAATGAATAAATTAAACTGAACACAGCAAAGCATGTCTCAGACCATCAAGCAGACCTTATCAACAGCAACTTGTTCTTAGACTACATGGACCAATTCCTGTCTAATATAGACTTTTAGTTCCAACAAAATGTGCCCTTGTTGATATCTTGTAATTGAAGAGCAATGATTCAAAGCAGAACCCATACAATTGATTTTGCCTTCTCTTGGTTTAAAAGAAGGATGCTCTCCCCTCAGAGAGAGTATATTTAAGATGTGAAATTACATTAAGAAAAGTAAATAAATAATTTAATTAGTATTGACAAGCCTGCTGCTATACTGTACATAGTATTACAAACAAAAATAAATGGATATGTTGTATCTTGCACTTGTTGACAAGTAAGATACTTAATTGCATATCCCCTCAAACATAAAAACCTATTTTTCCTTTGCCTTTTGTACATTTTAGAATGGAAAAAAACTCATTTTAAATTATTAGAAATATATTACTGGTGGTAATCGAAGGTCTCAGACCTTAGATTGGGTTAATGATCAGGTGGGGCTGGATGAGATGTGTTGTCTGGATTCTAGTCTCCATGGCAACAGAGTTCCCCTGAGGGGGAGCAAACAATAACACTGCTCATGTAGCAGAGTATAACCCATACACTCAGGCAGACTCTGGGATATGCTTATATCCGAAGTCAGAGTAAAGTCAGGTATCAAGGTCCTGGTGTACACATGCGCTGGACAACAGATGGAGACTGTTGAAACGAAACCTGGTTACACGCCACAAAAAGATCCTAGGCCACTGTCCTGCAAAAAGTTGTATTGGAAAACATTGCCTTGGAAATAAGCAGGCACTCTGTTACGATGGCAGGAAATCTGTACAATATTACATCTCCACTCACAAATCTATGACTTACAAGCTCTAGAAAATAGAAAAGTAAAGTTAAACTCCAATCTCAAATCAGCCCAATGTAGTATAGAGACAGTGCTGTGCGAATTAAACCTGGAGAAACAGACATTTTAAATTCTCTCCAGCTACCACATATTTACACAGTAATTGCTTAATAATGTGTACAATATTATTTTGTTTAGTAGAAATTTAATGCAAATGCTTTTAACAATGTATGCATGCACACTATTGCATCAGGAAAACCTCTAAGAACATAATTACAATGTAATCCAACACATGTAACTACAGGATTGAACACGTTAAACATTGCATGCATAATTTATTATATAAAACGTTTCAACAAGTTTAGCACATTCCAAAATATAAAACTTAAAATTCTGCACTAAGTCTGCTGTATAAATACTACATTGTAAATACAGTGTGATAAGAGACAGTGAAATGTTACAGGGAAATAAATGACTTACTGGAGGGCCTGGAGGGCCCGGGGTTCCGGACACACCTGGTCTGCCTCGCCGCCCCTGTGACACAGGCACAGAAGATGCAGGTGAACTGTCAGTACCGTGCACACTGCTGATGCAGTAGAGGATGTGTGGTCACTTGTATTTTAATTCTATTTTGTTTCAGACAATGATCAATTGTATTATAATTAATTTTAAAAACCGTGAAGATTATAAACCTTATTTTTCTGGTCCTTGTATTTCATTACACAGTCACCCAGTACCTCTTGCATTGAAGAATGAGCTCAAACTCAATGGGTACTAATTGGCTGGGAATATCTATAAACCATTTATGTTAATGGTCCTATATCTTTTAAAAGATAAATCAGGATAACAAACTATAAGGAATTGAAAAGCTACATTCAGACAGAACAATAATCTTTTTTATCAGCTTCAAAATTTATTAATCTTAGTTTTAATTTTTTTAAAACAGAACAAATAGGAAAATTGTATCACATTTTAGTCATCCACCTCCTGTAGAAATCACATCAGTAGCAGCACCAAAGACTCCACCACTCAAAGCCCAGCCAAGCTCTTGGGTGCCACAAGAGAGATGAACAGAAATTATATTCAGACACGCTAGGTTCTCTTGCAGTGCCATTTCTTTTAAGCTGTAATCACCATCGGTAATCAGGACAGTTATCACTCAACAATACTACTAGTTTGAGGTCAAAGAACTTATGATGAGACCTGGTTCAAATACTAAGCATCCTCAAGTGATCCTCAAGTTAACCCAATAAGCTTCTTCATAATCAATAGTGAAACATGAACCAGAAAACACAAAGGGAAAACGAAAAAGGGATAGTTCATTCCAAAATTAAAAACAGCTACTTTTTCTATACAAACATTGACATTGATATCCTGATTTCTTTGAGGAAAATGACTAGGTGGATTTCTCAGTTCTCTTGGCTCCTCGCATCTTAATGACCTAGCTGGGGTGACGGTCCTCCTCTTGTTTGGACCTTTCTAATGTCATAACACATTTAAATAGATTGCACGTATGGTAGGAGAATATACTTAGCATTCTTTCCAGCACAAAACAGATAGGCATTCAGCCCATCTTCCTCATTTTGTTGCTTAGTAGTTAAATGAAATCAAAATTTGGTCCAGCACTTTCTTAAAAGTGTGGAAACATAGGGCATCATCCACCTGGTTGGGAAGCCTGTTTTCAAAACCCACATTTCACTGTGTAAAAAAGCATTTTCTATTCTCCAACCTAAATTAATTAATTTGCTTGTAGTTTCCAGCTGACCCTGTGTCCTTGTTCCATTACTGAGTGCATCCTATCTTAATGATTTGTCATTTCTCTCAAAGTTAAGCCTATCAAATTATGACAACTGTCAAATATATTTCCAGTTACAAATAATGCAACTAAGACCACAAAGAAACTTCAAAGAATGTGCGAAACAAAGAAGTTTCAAAACGAACAACAAAAATATAGAGAAAAGAAACGGTAAACAAAACCCAACATAACCTGTTTGTTAATGCCCAGCTTTTTAAAAAGAAATTGTTTTTAATGTTACAGTGAAACAAACACAAGCAATTAAAAATAATCAATATGCCCCAAAGGACGCTTTCCACAAATTGAAAAGAAAAATTAAAAATTTTAGATCAGTGGATTGCTTTTAGGAGTTACTTTAATTTTATACGTAAAAGCTTTTTTCAATTTTTTCAAATGGAGGCTAGTCAAGACTTTCCGAATACTCCATCTAGTAAAAGATTTTATTTTTTCACATTTTAGAAATCATAGGTGCTTTGTGCTTTGACTTGTGGTCCTTAACAAAGCAAAAAAAGTAGAAACAAATCTGCAAGATTTCTAATGGCTCCATGGACACAGGACAATGCCTTTTTGTAGCATGGAAAGCTGCCTCTTCGGGATACAAAGTAATTAATCCACATCTGCAGGAAGCAAATAGAGCTACCGTATGACGGGATTTTCAGAAAGTGGAGTAAAGCAGAGGTACCATATGCAGCAGCACATTACAGTTCTCATATTCACATGGTTGCAGCATAGCTTTGGAAATCTTTGCACATAAATCTTTCAACACAGGTGGTGATGTACCACGATCCAGGACTTATTCTTTGCTTTATTGTTCAGGGGCTCTTTAATTTGAACAACCAAACATACACTACACAGTTAACAACAGACTAACAGAGCCAAGTGGCTATCAGCACCTCGTTGGCTATAATGTATAAAAACAAAGGCCTTTGGCTGTTAACACACACTGCGTCTGGGATAAATCTTGATCTGTATTAGAAATGGCAACACACTAATCTGCTGAATCAAATTTTATTTACCTTCTTCTTGAGCTGGATTTATTGGTGAATCAATGGTTCCTGTTTTTACTGTGGTCTTATTTGTTTTATTTTAAGAGTCCTAGGAAGAAATGCATGGGAACACTATGCAAACACAAGTGTACCTGAATTACAGAATATATTGTACCATACTAAAGATGACAACCGTGACACTTAATCTTTATTATTTTTTCCCAGGCAAAGCTACAAAAATGGATCAAAGTACCCATAAAAAAGCATCTACTGTAACTGAATTGTTCTATCTTAGGTTAACTGCAGAATGATTCTTTGCTGAAATACTAAGAACTTTGGAAAATTGTACAATGGATAAATCGCAGTCTTAAGGACTTTTGCACAAAACATAATTAATGTTACATTTATCTGAAATCTTCATTTCATTTAAATAAATAAGATTTAATTAATGAATTAATCCTGCCCACTCTCTCCTTGATGATAATAATAATAATAATTCATAATAATTGCTTACACTTATATAGCGCTTTTCTGGACACATCACTCAAAGTGCTTTACAGGTAATGGGGACTCTCCTCCACCACCAGTGTGCAGCATCCACCAGGATGATGCGACGGCAGGCAGAGTGCACCAGAATGCTCACCACACATCAGCTATCAGTGGGGAGGAGAGCAGAGTAATGAAGCCAATTCATAGATGGGGATTATTAGGAGGCCATGATTGGTAAGGGCCAATGGGAAATTTGGCCAGGACACCCCTACTGTTTTCGAGAAACGCCCTGACATTTTTAATGACTCCTCATTATCCTTTAGCTCAACCTCCATCATCTGCTGCAGCAATTTTTGCATTTCTCTGGAGTTCCTTGTTCAGAATAGAATTACCTTTGAAGCACTACCCACAACTGCTAGCATATATGGTGGATCACTGCCTGTGAGGCATCATAGATCCTGAAGAACTTTGAACATAAACCAGTCCTCACCAATAGAATTTATATTTTAAGAGTTTTCCTGGCTGTTCTTTACAAATAAAACAAAATAATACAAAACAAGACCTTGCTCATTATTGACAAATACAATAAGCAACCAATTTAACATGCTGGGACAGCAAGCCTTGCTTACCCAGACTTTAGTAAGGTGGACAGGTCTATCTCAGTGCACTACAGACAAAACTCCTAGCCTTTCAACCCTTCCCCTCTTGTCCACCTAGTGAACAAACATACCCCCTATTATATCAAACCACATCACCATTCCACATACTAAAACAATGAAAACATCACTTAAATACACCTGGTCAAAATATAAACATGCACAATAAATGGTAATGGAGTAAAGCCATTTAGGCTGACTCTAGAGGAAAGCCTATTGTCATTGTCAGACACTGGGCCACAATACGTAACCACAACTGTTAACCACTAACTTTTCCCCTTCTTTCAAAGCAATGAAAAAATGAGTTGTCTCTTTTACAATACAGGCAATGCATGCATTGTTTCTTCATGTGTGACTTTAAAATAAGTATTTGTCGATATAAACAGTGAACAACAGTGGTATACTGTAACACTGTCCTTTGTAATGTTCAAATTTTAATCTGCCCTAGAGTAATACTATCAAATAAAGCAGATATAGGCTAATTAAATGTCACAGCTGTGGAATACCAAGATAATCCTGATCTGAAATGTCAATAGCTGCATAGAAGCATTTCAGTTTTGGATTTGTAATTCTGGAAAGACTGAGGTTTCAGAGGTTAAAGAGTGCATTACTGACATAAAACAGAATATGCTGAATTTTCAAAAGTTCTCTTTTATCAACCAGGCAGAGACCTATGACAGAAGGTCAGATGAAAAGATACGAGAAGCTGTCAGTAATATTTGCCGCTTGCGTTAACTTAAAACACTTGAAAAAAAGCTTGCCAAGCCAACAACAAGGGATGCAGTTTTCCAACCTAGTGACTATTTATTGACCACTTTTTCCAGGATGTTGATATTTCCAAATATCAAAAACATTAAAATGAATTTGAATTAATTATTTTAATAAACAATTTTTAACTGAACAAAAAACTATTGCGACAGGAAACCAGGTTTAATCCCTGCCTGTCTGTCAGGTGCCACCTGTCAGTCCTATCAGTCACTATACCTGGCAGCTGGGCTCCTCCCTGTTTAAACCTGTGTTCCCTGATAGCCAGTAGTCTTCCTAGTGTGCCTGAACAGTTGCTTCTGCCAGTATGGGATCATTTGGTCATTTGAGGGCTCTGAACAAAAACGCCATTACTTCCTTGACAGCCGATAACTCCGCCACATAAGAAGGCCTGGTCTGATGCCATAGCAGAGTTCTACACTTTCATTTCAGAGGGCTGACATCACTTCTTTATCTTGCTCAGTGCACTGAGCCCTGTAATGCCAGGGCTCAAAAATTATCTTTTGTACAAGAAGGAAGATGACCTCAGACTTCCATTAACAGGTATGCTCAACAGTCTTATTAAATTCAAGCATTCTATAGCCTGGCCATTTGAGCAGCTCCTTTGAAACAGGGCCCCTCTGTTCTTTACTTTACTGAAAATAAAATAAAACTTGCTTCAAAAGCTACTCTACTGAAAAAAACACTCAAAGAACAATAACATAATGAACATGTTGGGAAGATTAAATAATTTCACATAAACAGAAAAAAGCATATTTTTTCTTTATTATGAATAAGCAAGTTCAGAGAATTGGTGTCAGTTATTGACATACAGTACTTGCATTTCACATAAAGCTTTGACTGAAATAGGTTAGCAAAATCTGACTTTTTTACAGTTGTTCATGTTTCACTTTTAAAGTACCTCAGTCTTTTTGCTTTCTGAGACTTGGATGTGGGAGTCTTGCTTTTGTAATTTCATTGCAGTTTGGAAGACAGTGTTACAGTTAACCCTCACATATCAACACATATTACCATAATAAACTGTAATATCTTTCCATACAAAGTACCTTTTAAACTGCTTCACTAGCAACTTTTGAATGAAAAAGAAAAACAGCCAAGCCAAAACACAGTTTTAATGAAATTATATAGCATATCAAAATGTGCACATCTTTTTGGCAGAAATTAAAACTGTTTCAAGCTAACATGAAACATCACAATAAAAACACAATTTAGTTCTGCCATCAGGTTTTTATGATTTTATAATCATATCTACTGCATATGAACACAATATTGGGCCTGGGTCCTGTTGTAGACTGGGGAACCTCTTTGTGGTGTTTGTCTGTGTAGCTGTCTATAGATTGTTCCTGTGTTTTTGTGCTTGTGTGTGCTCTGTAATAGTATTGTGTGTGTACATGCTCTGCAATGGACAAGCATACCATTCAGGGTATACTTCCACCATATGGACCCTTGCCATTAGCGGCTTTTTGATAACAGTTGGATGAATAGAAAATGAAGTGAACTCAACAGTTATAAACAGATGTCTTTGTCATCCTTCAGTTGTTGGTCAGGAGTGGTAGACTAGGACACACTGCCTGACCTTCCAAGCTGAATTTGTCAGATTCTCATTATTTCCAGACACCCACAATTACCGGAACTGTCTGCTTGCTCCAGACAAACAGCAATAATTAATTCCTTAATTAAGATTAATTTTAACCTGTCATCTAACCTTCACTACCAATTATTTTATGTTTCTTGTAGTTTGCCAACTCCTTTGTAAAGTGCAAATGATCTAAAAAATGTGCTGATGTTTTGTAAGACTTCTTTGTAATACAGTTTTAGTTTTTAACTACATTATTTTCGTCTTGGAAAGAATCTAAAAAAGAATCTATTCAATTTTTTTGTTATGTTCAATTTTGAAAATGAAATCCATAGAATAAGATAAAGCTCTTAAGGAACTAAACCACCATAACAATAAGGTTTTAAGAGCATTCAGGATTTTGTCATATGACACAAAAACTCACTTCAACACTTTGCATTGTGGAAGTGTACTGTTGTTCATAGCGAGTGCAAATGTTGATCCTATTGTTTGATGATCTTCGAAAAACAAAAGACTGGCAACGTGACAGAGCTCTAGATCTGCAGCAGTCTCAGTACAAATCCTCAAGTACTGCAGAACTTTACTTCATGTTCCACTGCACAAAAAGCTTTTTAATACATAAGAAGTATAATTTTAGGCATTGTAGCAAAAATCTTTCCAATACATTGGGTGCATTAACAGTGAAGGTCCAGCTCTGTAGAAGCTTTAAAAACAGCGTTAACTCTTAAATGTCTTGAAATCCTTCTCTCAGTCTCACTGCTACTCGTAGAAGTACAGAACACTTCCTATAGGACAATAATCTATATTATATGTGAATACTTCTATTAGTATTGGCTGACTTAGCCCAGACCCATATCCTTACAGTGGCTGTTGCGGTATCCATGTGTTTGTTTTAAAATGCCAAGATTTAAAGCTCTGTGAGACCCGTCATATTCTGAGGGTTGTAATAAAATCCGATTTGTTCCAGTTGTTTACTGGGAGTTAAGAGCAGCAGTCAGGCCAAAAAGGGAGCTGCAAAACTGACAGCTGCTTGGCAATATTCCTACAACAGCTTAGAAGATTTTTAGTTTAGTGTAGTATCACTTTAGCTTTACATATCTGAAAATAAATGAAAAAAAACAGAGGCAGCAAGCATCAGGTGACTTAAGAAACTGTTTAACCTGCGTATACCAGAGCTCCATGAGCATGATCTCTCCTACTGTAACTTCAGCCCAAATATCTGTTTCTTATATCTTTCACCTTTACCACTAGAGGGGGAAATATCTTTAGTTAGAAAGGTGTGATATAGCCAGCAGTTGGACAGACTGGTTAAGAAGAGCTCAAAAACTTTAAATGAGTAAAATCAGATATTTTTTTCAATTTTGGTTCATGAAACAAGACTTGCTTTTTATTGCGTACATGAGAAACATTTACAGCTACTTATAACTTCACACATTTCAGGTAAAGTTCAGCTTATCTACCAAAAAATATATTTTTGGTTTAGAAATAACCTTTGCTTTTACAAATCTGTCAAAAGCCATGGAGTTCAACAAGGTTATTTGTTTACCATTATTTAATAGACTACCGGTGCACAAAGAATGTATACTGTGCATTAATGGAATTACAGCATATTACCCAAATGTCATTACTCTGTAAGCCACACACATCACGCATCCCACTGAGATGACAGAGCTAATCCAACAATAGCTTAGATATTTGTATACCAAGTATTTTTTCATTGCATCTACTGAAGACAGTTTAAAAATTACAAAAATATATCAAAGGCTCACAAGAGCCCAGATCCCTTCCTAAACATTAAACCATGTTTGTTCAGCCAGAACTAGGATTGTGAGACTTTTGCTAGAGTCTCTGATCTCTGGGTTATTGAAGGCAATGGGTTGTTGAAGTGAGTAAAGACTGTGATGCTGAGAGTCTACAGCTCTTGCACCCAGGAATTTTCCTTCATTGCACATCAAGCCATCATTCTGGAGGGAGCAAGATCCTGAGGAATGTGCAAATGCCTAGAAGTCGATTATTCAGGACAATCATGCCTCATGATGCAGCAACATAAATAGCTTGCTTTCAGCTCCTGAGCAGTATGCCCCCTGTGTCACTCAGCAGATTATTTCTCCTAATCCCCCTGTCCCTGTTGTATATCCAGTTTATGAACAATGTGTAATTAAACACCCAAGTTCTCTAAAAGGTCCTGCTCTTCTGCATCCCAAACAACCCATTAACACAGCCCATGTGTGGTAATATACTAAGCATTTAATGTACCCTTACTCTGAATGACAGAAAACCTACAGAATTAAGATCTCACAAATTCACTGCCAGACTCTCAACAATAAAGATAAATGAATTAAACATGATAGTAAGCATTACTTCTTGTGTCACACAACTTTGATGCAACCTTGTCATACATAAATCAAGAGGGTGTAAATCTAGTAGTAAAAGCTCAGCTGTGAGACACATAGCCTTGTAAATGTTTCACTCTGTATCGCTTGGCTATGCATTATTAAACCCATATAACTTTTACTGTGCATATATTTCTTTCTTCTAGTCTATTTACATTTCCTGTCTAAACTGGATGCTGGAATCTTCCAAAACAGTTAATTTTAAACAGAATATATAGAGCAGCATCAGACAAGCCTCAAGTCATAATTATTGTGAGTGTCAGCAACACAAATGCCTGGTTACTGTTTCTACTTTATGACTTTCCATTTTGAATGTCATAAAATCTACACCAGAGAGCTGCAAATGTCAAGGACTTTAACTACCTATTATGTGCATTGTATACTTTGTATACTCTATGCCCTAGAAAAAGTGCACTACAGTGAGTGAGTCCAAAACATTGTAAAAATAAATATTTTTTATTATTATAATAATAAAATATTATTTATTTTATTATTTATTAAAGAGCCCCACATCACAGTGCTTTAGTAATGTACATACTAGCCACAAATAAAATAAATAACAACATTATTAGGTTACATCTTACAATAATGACTTAAAAGACTTTTTCTTAAAAAAAGGAAAATACTGTTTTCCCAGACATGCTGTACATATATGTGTACATGTGTTAAAAAGGGATACAAAATAACAAATATTTCTGATGAATTAACGTCTTCACATCTCCACCAAACATTGTGAGGAAACATATTTCATGAAAACAGAATTCACATACAGTAAAAGGAAAAGTGGAGTTATTCTGAAGGGGAACACAATTCATAACATATCAGTTTTTGTAATATATTGTATATGCACCTTTTGTGTAGCTTCGTCCACCTGTTGATACAACAGCACATGGACACATTGCATGCTGTGGCTTTCTGACTTCTGTCACAGACCCAGCATTCCATTTGTAAAGGGAAGCAGACAACTGTACACACCAGGTGACCTCAGCACTACTGTATATGGTTACATTTTTACCCTTCAGACAAAAACATATTTGGAACTAGACTAGAGAACATTATCTGGAAAAATTACCTAGGCCACTGTATGGTATATGTGATGGTCTGGATATCAGTCAGGGACGTATTGTTTTTTCTGTCTTATTGAAAGGCCATCTTTCATGGAACACATTCATTTTATTGCCCCAAGGTTTCTAAGTGTTTACACAGCATGAAACTGGACTGAGATATGGATTCATGTTCACGAAACATTTTTTATATGAAAAGTGTGAAAATGTGCATTAAAACAGAGAATTACTAAGTCTAGTCTTGGTCAGCACAGTCCTACAAAGACCTTGTTATGATTAAATTACTAATAGTTAAGGTGGAACCCAAACCAGAATTAAAACCAGTCTGTGTATGCACCCTGTATGTGCTAAGCAGTTGTGCACTGGGGTGTTATCACGGGTACTGCTACAACATAGTTAATAGTTCATGCCCAGTTATTAATGGGTTTAAATGGACATGCCTGTTAGGCCTTCTTAAATTACAGGGCTGTAAACTCTTTACTGACTGACATCTTTCTAAACAGCTGGGACAGTCTCCTTAACATGTGAAAAAATTAGCAGAGAAATGTGGTTGGTTTACACAGACACTTAATTTCAGGGGTTTCATCAATTTTTTCCCAAAAGTTAAATGATTTCTATAGGTCTGTTGCATTCTACTTAGCTCCAGTTTGCATTGCAAGATTTGTATTATTCAAACAGCTCAGCTATGCTTGACAGTTACTCCACCAGTAACACAGGGCACTGAGCTCTCATCCCCTTTGTGAAAATAAAGATATCACTCTGCTTTCATCTGTCATGGACCAAAGGCAGAGCTTTTTCCATTTTCAACAGCTGTACTGCTTAGCAATTAAAAGTGACATTTTTAAACACATTTGCATGTTATTACACTCTCTTCAATGAAGAAAATCCTCTTATTTTCACAACCATTCTCATCACACAGGTCCACGCAGCAATTATCCGTGGCATAACAAGTTATGAACTAAGTTCTCTGATTTTCCAATTCCTTATTCCCAGCATATAAATACATTTTTAACTGATGAATTCAGGCAATTCTCACAACCATAATAAATTGAAATTCTCTTGACAGAGAGCTTGCATATGTTTTAAGAAAAAATGCAATAAATCAGGAATCCGCCGTTTGTAGGAGAACTACAGCCTCTTCTTGAGTTTCAATGTTCATTTGTTGAATATTAACATGCTGTTTAAGAGACTGTATCTACTGTGCTACTTTTTTTTCTTAGCCCGAGAAGTTATGAATACATGAATCGAAAAACAAGAATCTTGTAATAGCATAGGGGTCAGAATTGCAACAGAAGACAGCACAGTCCCTCCCTCAGTGGCTCTTTCATACTCTCCCAGATTAAAGGCATTTTAAATGCTAAGAATAAATATACACTTTGCTTCCAGGAAGTGCATCAAAAGACACTATTTAATTATTAACAATTATTAAAACTGAAAATAATCATTTATAGATGAAGATTAGGCCAGAATGGTTCCAAGATTCAAAGTAAACAAATTTGTATGCCATTAGAAATTTAATCCCTGCTATAAACTATTAAAGAACTAGATATTAAAATAGAGTATTAGAATATCAGGGCTGCAGTAAAAAAGCACTAATATGCATGCACGGAACTACAGTATTGGCATAGATGCAACAGCGCTTCTGTTTCTCTGTCACTCTCAAAGTTCAAAGAAGAAGGAAATACAAGTAGAGAAGGGAGGCAGAGCTACTTGTAATTAAAAAGAAAAACAATTGAAGATGCTAATAAGATAAAGATTGCAAATTAAGTGGGGACATTCTTGCCTATCTGATCTATAGTAACTAATTGATCCAAGCTTTCTTGACAGAAGCTAGGGTATCAGCTTCAACAACATGTTTGGACAGATAGTTCCAGACTCCCACAAATCTTTGTGTAATGATCTCCATTTCAAATACACTTCCATGTAGTTTCCAATTATGTCCTCTGGTTCATGTTTCATCATTTAAAGTGTAACATGGAATCTGACAGAACTGGGATAATTTAAAACAGAAAGGTCCAAAACATACATACAGTACATACCGTACATGTGGTATGTTTAAGCAGCACACTAAATTGCACTGCAACTTCCCAAATGATAATTCAATACTTAGACATTGTTATGCTTATGGTATATACATTTGCAGCCCCTACATAAAAATGAAAAGGCTTTTGGGGTTAAAGGGATATTAAATGTATTTTCTGACTGGTTCTACACAACAGTCTCTCTACCAAGGAAAAGTGTAGAAAAACTTAAACCGGTGATATAGTCAATTTTTGCACTGGTTAATAAATATTGTGAAGAACAGTGATTTGAAACAGAATAAACATCCTCTCATTTCCTTTTTGTTTTCCTGTTTGATATAAATATTATTGCTCAAGTAGTCACTATATACCTTATAATTGACCTTAACTTGATTCTACGCCTGTTTTCAACAGTAATGGGAGAAAGCAACCACTGGTTTTACTGTTCATAGAACTCCACATTCATTCAATATCTGATGATACGAATGTTTTTTCCTCAACTGAACTGTTTGAATTTTACAGTAAAGCTGCTTAAACAAATGGTATTTACTGTATTGCATGCAGACACAATTTGGAATCCTTGACACTAATAGATCCAGATTCATTGCTCCAACAAAACATTCTAATGCAATCAAAATGAAAAATCAAAAAAATATTTTTTTAAAGACTTTCTCACTCTGACTATGTCCTGGGCATCACGAACAGTGAAGCTGTTAACTGGAGCAAAGGCAGTGTGGACACTGACCTCAGCTCTGTATTTCTAGTTTTTTCAAAGCCAGAGATAGTCTTTGTAAATGCACCATCTCAGTAATATAAGAAAGAAGTGTTTAATTGAAGGCGGTTCAGCTTAATCTTGAGTGTGAGGTGATAATTTGGTAAGAAACATTGATGGTAATTTCCTGCCCCTGGTGTTCAGCAAGCAGCAAAGTCTATAGATACAGAACCATTTCCAGAAATAGTTTTCACCACCACAGTAACACAGGTTGGTCAACAAGTTAGAAGTCTGCATGTGATCACAAACTTTAAAAATAGCAGAAACTTTAGCGCATTTGCAGTCATTAGGAAGTAGTCCAGCCATCAAAGATTGGCTATTAATAGTATGCAGGGGTGTATAATCTTCAACAAAAGTTTGAGAAAATACCCCTACAACTAATCAATTTCTTATGCCTTTCTGGTCTCTTACCAAGATAAACATTTGTGCATCTGATCCTTATGTGTGTTAATGAACTCAAAGTCCATGTCACATTTTGCATTCCCAGAGGGCTCTAGCTGCTTTTATGCCAGCTCAGGAAATCATTAGAAGATAATAACTGTCCTTTAAATTAAAACATCTTAGCCATAACCAATTAAGGAAATATTGTTGTGAATTGGGCTGGGCAATTTGCTTTCTTGAAGAGTTATGTTTTATCTTCACCTTTCTTGATCTCTTATTCTCCTGTTCCTTTCATGCAAGATCAGCTGAATAATAATGTACTTTTTGGCAAAATCTGTAGAAAATAGTGTCATCTAGTTTACTAGTTTCATGCTGTTTATTTTTGTGCATGGAGTATGCTTTCTCTTTTCATTAAACACTGTTGCCAAGTCTGCCTCTTTAGATTTTTATCACTGTATATAATAGTATACTGTAAATACAACAGGTATACCTTTTTAAGAGATGACGTTAGATAACCATGGTAAGTAATATTCTGTCCTGTCTAAATTCGTGGCAACAGCCCCTCATGTTGTAATTCCCATGATTCCCATGATGACTGTACAGCAGTAGCAGCAGGCTACATTTCACATTTTCTCAGTAAGCTGTGTGATGGGAGAGAAGTACTCTGTAAAGTACCTAATAAGAGCCATAAATATGCTCATGTTCACATACAGTATGACTATGTACAGTATGTGTTCAACCTCAGAACCTCACAGGGAGTGTTTGGCAGACTGCAAGCACTCTATCAGGAAATGCTGTTAGGTCCGCAAGAACCAAGGGAACGATGGAAGATTTCATGTCTTGGAAGCATAAACATTGCTTCATCTACACTGTATGGTGCTTTTCATACCAAGGGATCTAAAAGCTCTTTACATACTGTATAGCAGAAGCCCACTGAACAATACCAGACCTCCTATGTCCACCTAATGGAATAGATACTGCAAGTCTTTCAGTTCTAGTTACCAATGTAGGTGAAGAGGACCCCTGTTGGTTGTTAAAAATTAAACATGGCACATATCATATTGCAAAATCACATCTGTAAGAGGTGGCCGGGTGTATTTCAGTTGGGACAGTTAACAATTACAGTATTTATATGGCAAAAAATAAAGTTAACTGCTGTGCAACCTAAAGTATGGGCTGTAAATTAACGGGAACTGAAAGGGTTGTCAGATGCAACAGGTGCAACCAAGTCTCTAAAAGAGTCTGGAGAACTCCACATGTAAGCATTGCTCAACATACAGAACAACTCAGCTACCTTCTGTACCAGTGCATATTCACAGGCTCTTACCTCTCATGGTTACGGCTGTTTTTTCAACAAGTTAGAAATGTCTCATGTGCTGCCACCCCCCGCAGTTTTCAAAAACATCATACAACCTGACTGTTTTCTCAAGAGTTCAGTTGGAGTAAAATGCAAACTATCCTGGACTATTCTTTCAAGACTGTATCAGGAATTGTTTGGCTTTCTGTTTGATAAGCTGAACCCCCCCTCACGCCTGGAGCATGTGCTGCTGGTCACAGTGCAGGAGTGACCTTGGCAATGCATCAGCTTCAGCTGATCCCACCCCTCACGCCCCATCCACATCAACACTCTTCACTTTTTCTCAGCTGTTAGCTTGCTTCTGCAGACCACTGTCCCCTGATGTTCAGGTCACTCATACCTCAGTAACGGGGGGTTTCTCAATAACCAAATGTTCACAAAAGTTTTCTCACCCTTTGCCCTTCTTTGCCTGGAGCCCCTGGTTGACCTGCAGGCCCTGCTGGTCCCTGGAAATAAAAATATTATGAAGAATAACAGATCAGGTTCAATGGCTATAATTTTATGCTTGAAAGAAGAGTTTATAGCTTGTTGCTTCAAAGGCAGGTGCCAATGACAGATGTTCACTTCGGTCTCTGATTTTCTAACATGATTGTGACGGGAAATGAATAAATTGACTTCAGAGCAATAAAATTAGAAATAAAAAGTAATTACCTTTTCTCCAGCAGGACCAAGTGAGCCCTATTAAATGGAAAACAGATTTTCGTGAAAAATAAAACACACAGAGAATGGATAGCTTAAGTAACCTACTTATATTTTTATTCTGCACTATGTTTCAAATGAACAGTATAAATCAATATATACTGTACAGTGGACAAAGCCTTAGTGTATGTATGCTAATGAAATCTGTATTTTGATTTTGGTCCTGAAGGCATGCATTGTTTTATATTCAGTTAATTGCTTCATTGAAGTGTAAAATATTTGCCTTTGTGTTAAATTAAATGTATTACAAAGGACTCAACCCACTTTCTCACGAATTATTGAGGCTACATTACTCACCTGCTCTCCCTTTTGTCCTTTAATCTGATTCTAAAACAAAAAAATGTGTTAATATCATTTCAGACACTTCAAAATTGTAACTTACAATCATGCCTGGGATCTTGTTCTGAGCAGGTGAACAGAAGTTTTAATTATAAAGACATGTAGGTTGACATCAGTTTTAGCAGAACTCACTTTCTGGCAGCATGGCTAAGGTTAAGTATCTGGAGTGTCAAAGTTCACATTACCAATCATGTTGTAGACAGAGACATTTGCCATGAGGCAGTTGCGGTAAATACACAATGTTAATGTTCCAGTACTGTAGCTGTACATCCCAAATAAACAATATCATGTTTCAGACAGCAACCAATTGCACAGTATCTTATTTCAAACTGCATCCTCACAAATATGGCTGACTTTTCTAGGAAACAGCACAAAAATAACTGTTCATAACATGTGCCCAATATGTAAATGATGGATCTTGTTCTTTAAAACAGCGAAGAATTGAAAAACAGAGGGGATAAATCTTTTACTTTATTACAAACAATGCACAGCTCATCTTCTGTGACAGGCTGAAAAATAATTCTGTGAGGGAAGTCTGGCTTCAGCAAATAAGACACATTCTGCATCTTATGTTGCATATATGTTGCAATATGGTAAAAACTGACTGTTCTTTCTCAATTAAGAAATGCAGTGCAACCAAATTCCTTATAAATTCATATAATTGCCCAATCGGCTTCAGAAAAGTTTACTTTTGCTTTAGTTAATCAAAAGAGATTTATTGTAAATGTTATTCATTTTGCACCCCTAGTCTTAACTAATACAACTAGATTTTCTTAGTGTCAATTTGAAAAACAACAGAATGGGTTTGAAAGAAAAGGGGAAAATATATAATAAATTCAAGTTAATATGCTTAACTACTCATTCAGAGTTCAGAATCACACCCATCAACACAGGAAAAAAAAGGCTAGAAAGTAAAATATTATTCATAATATCACACTCCTTCAATTCAGCCAATAACTCCTGTGTATTTAGAGCAACGAACAACAGTTATCTCTTTAGTACCAAAATTGTATACAGAGCAAGAGGGACTGAATAAATGTTGTTTGTGATTTGAACAGCTGGAATACACATCATTAAAACGGAGGTGAACGTTTTCGGCATCAAATCTTGATTTAAGCCCTTGCAATACAGCCTGAAATGTGTTAGCTTGTGGGTCCTGTGTTATGGCCAGGCCTGTGCTCCCTCTCTGTGTAGCCTCACTTAACAAGACTTAAAAAAATGGTATCCCAACTATCTGTGTAGTAAGCAGTTGCAATGTACTTTTGCTTGCAACGGTCTTAACCCCTGGCTTCTACATAAACACTCAGTGCCATCTGGGCAAGTATTTTGTGTCTCCCAAAAGGGATCAGTCTGAAGGAAGAAAGAGAAGGAGGGACACTGTCAGAGGAACCAGAAACAGGCTATCAAATGACAGCACATTTCACACTGGGCCACAAGCAGACGAGCACATGGACTCTCGCCTGCCCCTCCTCCGACAGGCTCCAGGCACAGGATGTTAGAAGAGCAGCCAAGTGTGCCAGATCACCAAGGCTTTGCTGCCTTGAGTGATGTCATTCCGGGCTTGTCTTCCACACATCACGCTCCACACAGTTCAGTAGGAACATTTATATCGTATGAAAAGCTCTTTATGTTGTAAAGCAGAAACTCTGCACCACAGCACAACATTAATTATTATACTTCTGGGATTAGGCGAGTACCCTCCAGTAGTTTAATATTTACCATTCAAACAATGTGTTCTCATGAATTCTATATCTCGAACTGATATCAATAATTTCTGATCACTTCTCTCAGTGGCAGCTGTTCTTGTAGTGCTGTGGTTCTCAACATTATACCAATCTAAATGTTATTTTCCATATCACTGGGACAGGCTGGAACTGTGAAAGTAAAATATACTGTATGTACTTACAGCCAAGCCAGGAGGACCTGGAGGACCAGCTTCTCCCTAGAACAAAAAGCAAGAAAATATTAATTACATTTTTACAGGTCAATTAAATTATTTTTTAACATACTCTATGAAGCACAAGTAAAATATACTGTATTTAAGTTTTCTTTATACTGTATGTTTATTAAAGAGGGACTTTTAAAGTTTACATTTTGGTGACATTTCCAGTTTCAGTTTGAAAGTACTGTACATTGTGTGCATTTGGCTGCCAAAGTGATTGACAACTTGAAATAACGACTAAATTTACCACAGCTGTCCTGAGGTACACCTTGTTTGATCTTCTCCGATTTGCCTTGTGTGCCTACAGTATATCCATCCCCATGCCCTACCTTTGCACTGGGCTCTTGGTATTGTTTTACGACCCAAGTACTTGCACAGAGCTGTTCAGATGCCTATACTGACTGACAACACTCGGGCATCTGGCTTTATTCTGACCGCCTGGTCAAATTGGAGGAACAATATAAACAGCAAGTTAATTCAACATCATGGAATAAATGCCAGGGTGCTGTCATCTGTACCTGTAGCTGCTATTTTGTTTGAGGAATCCTCTCGTGCCAGTTAATTATTGTGATACTAGATCCGCACTTTTTAACACCTGCACTTTTAATCGGAAATCTGAAACATTAAATGATTACGTCATTGATATATTGTGCTTAACTAAGACCTGGCAACAACCTAACAAGTTTATTTATTAAATGAACTCAGTTCCTTCATGTTTTGCATATACAGTACTGTATAGGGAAACCCCAATTTACTGGTCACAGTGGTGGTTTGGCTTTTATGCTTGGTGACGTCAATATTCATGTTGACTCAGTTGAACTGTAAATTAGCTTTCTGATATATATATTTCTTATTTTGGACATCTTTGACCTTACTCAATTGGTAAATTTTCCTACTTACATTTGTGGTCCCTTGACCCGGTCTGTGCTTCTGGTCAGAATGTGTCAGAAATTAATTATATTCATGAAACTGAGCTACAAATTTCTGACCATAAGGGTGTTATTTGACACCTGCATGCCTCTATCTCTATAGCAAGAATTAAAATCTATAAATGTATTTTTTAGTGGTTTTCTCAGTTCTTCCCTTCAGGATTGGTCATTCTCAACAGCTCATCTAGTCAACAATTTTAGTATACACCTGAACTTAAATTCTTACAATTGATAGGATGACATCTGGAGCACTGGAAAAAAAGGGCTTAGAGGTTCATATTTAGACATATAATAACTATCCTCATGTCTATAGAGTTGCACTAGCTTCTGTCAGAGCCTCTTAAATCTAGGATACAAATTAGCTCCTGGTCAAGGAGATCATAAAGAGATTTTATCTATTATTAACAAACTCATTAAAGTTCCTGATAATTCTGTTCTTTCTTCCAACCCTGATCTTTGTTTTAGGTTTTTGAAATTCTTTCAGTCCAAGAGTGATGTTGTAATGCTACATTTATCTGAATCAAGCCTCAGCCTTGTTCCCAATCAGGATAATTATTTGACCCAAGTTTTTCGATAGATATTTCCACTGTGCCAGATTTTTCTGAATGTCATTAAATTTATTTAGATCAACATATACTGAAATTAACTGATGTAAAACAACCTCTTATTGCATAGATTTTATCCCATTTTTATGCCTCTTTGTGGAAAGCTTGCCTGGTAGACATCTGCCCTATTATTGCCAATATTATGACAGGTGTGGTCCCTACTGCTTTAAAGACTGCTGCAATCACTTCAATACTAAGACACCATGTTTGGATTCTGATTGAATGAGCTATAGACCGGTTACTAAATTCTCAAGGTTTTAGAAGGTGGTTGCAAGTCAACTGGAGGGCCACATGGACAGTAAACAGAGTTTATAAATGTTAGCCACGTGAAGAATGACCTTCTATGCTACTGTATACAGGGTTTTGTTGGTATGTGCTCACTGATATTACAAATCCTGAAACACATGATACACATATAAATAACATGCAAAAAGCAGAACTGAGAAAAGACTTTTGAAGTAGACTTTTTTGATTTGCTAAAATCTAAAACAGTATAACACAAAATAATAAATGAACTCCTTAGGATCAGTAGCTACTGTACTGACAAAAGAACCATAGTTTAAAGACTGTTCTTCACCGTGGGAATTTGAAGACTTTTGCAGCTGCATTATTTTAATATCAGCAGAATCAGAATCACCTTTATTCACCAAGTACATTTCACGTACAAAGAATTTACTCTAGAGTATCCCGTGCTGCAGATACATTCCACATGTACCACAAACACACAAACAGCCCCAGGGAAGAAGCTGTTCAAATATGGGGCAATTCTGGTTTTAATAGACCAGTAGAGTCTTTCTGAGGGAAGTTTATGAAAAAGGTGGTAACCTGGTTGGAAGGGGTCATCAGCAATCTTTCCTGACTGTTTCTTTGCTCTGGAATTGTACAGACCATCAGTGGAGGGGAGGTGACAGACAATGACCCTCTCCTCAGCGTGAACAACACACTGCAGTCTTCCTTTGGAGCAGGCAGACACGTTGCCAAACCCAACAGTCATAGAGGCAGTCAGCATGCTATCAAAAATGGCTCTGTTAACTATCAAATTTGATTGAGAGGCAACAATTTATTTAGTTGGCACAAAAAGTATAGTAGTCTGCTCTGCTGTCTTTGTGATACTGGTTAAATTTATGTCCCATTTAAGGGTATTAAAGATCACAATTCCCACAAAATTAAATGACTCCACCACACTCATAGCCATATCACTGATTATCTGGGAGAGATGATTTAGAGAATGTGTCCTTAAATCAACCACCATTTCCACTGTTGTAAGGGTATTAAGATACAGGTGGTTGTTAGCACACCATGATGCCAACTGAGTCATCATCAGACAGACAAATAGACAGAGCTAGATCATCTTTCAAAATATCTGTACTCACTTTGTCACCTTTAGGACCACTAGAACCAGGAAGTCCAGGATCCCCTTTCAGTCCCTGTTAAAAGCATAAAATGGAATTATAGCCCTTCCTCAAGTTTATTTGCTCTCTGTAAAACAAATAATTGTTATTTTCGGTCTGCCGTTACAGGGATAGCTTCTGTAATCCTTTTTTCACATTTTATCTTCTACCCAAACTTTTAACATTGTCATCACCATTATACCATTACAGTATGAAGTAAACATGTAAAATATTAAACCAGTTATACTAATTTTACTCAGCACCATAAGTTGAAAAGGTGAAACGTGTCAATGTAAACAGTATTGAAGGATTACTGTACTTTTGAGAGAAACATTTGAAATAAATACCGTGAATAAAATACTACAGCCAGCATCTGATGAATGAGCTCTTAATATAATGTCAAGCTGTGTCTAAATATACTGCAATGCTCATAAGATATCAAGTTGTCACACCAGTCTCGACAATTTTGCATACTACAATCAGGAAACATTCTTCCCCTGAATTCAAAGGCTCACGTATCTACATAGCCTGAAAAACACAATTTTGTCTCTACACACAATTGGGTGAAAGGCTATTAACATATGTCATACAAATTCCAAACAGCTTCCAGGAATATGAGGATTGTAATCTTCCAAACTCACTGGAATATTCCTAAGTGAGAGGCTTGATTAAATCAGTGTCCAATCGAGGAAACTCAAATTTATCTGACCAGTCAATGATTTTTCATTTTGGTCCATGAAGTGTTTTAGTACTGTTGCACCCTTTGTGAATAAAGATAATATACTGTAGGTCAGGAAAAGCACTAGGCTTAAAACATGCTCCTGTGGTATGCCATAGGTTACATTCGCTCAATTAGGGGTTATGCATCTAAACATGATGTACTGCTTCCTATTTGTTAGGATATCCAAGATATTTCCTATTTTTGTAATACCATCACAAGGTGGAGGTCAAACAGTATGTTTTTCAGTTTGCTGGGCTGGACACAGATTTAGCCAAGCCTCTCACTTAAGAATATTGTTAGGTTCCAGTTCTCCATTTATGTGCAGACATTTCCTTAGATTCTTATGGCTTTTCATGTGAGAATTAACCCTTTATGAGGGACCTTATTTGACACTATCTGGGCACTATCTTGTTTTGCATCTTTTTTTCAGATGAACATGGAATTATACAATAATTACCCGATGTTGCTGGTGTTCCTTTTTTTACATAGTACATGCTATAGTATTGATGTCTTTATTTGCATGCAACATTTAATGTTTACTATAATTTTACATATTCTATCATTGATTCCCTAATATCTTATAAAATATGTACAGTACTTCTTCTTTAGAGCTTTTTGCTGTAGAAATACTGAAAAATGCTTTGATTAGTTGTTTTCTAATAGGTGCCTTTACAAATAGGGTTTAGAAGCAATTGCTAACCATTTCAACCTCAGTCATGCCAATTTTAGCTTCCGTGTGAAAAAGTGAAATCTCCCAATGATATAACGTCACCTTTGTTTTATTTATTACAAAACTCATTATTTTGTAAGCCACTTTTACTCATGTCTGCATTAGGTGGCTTATTCCAGAGACCTATTGTTAAGCCCTTATAATCTTTATGTTCCAATTTAACCCATCTATACTTATAGCAGGAAGCCCCAGTAAGGTCTACTAGCCCAAATGTGGGCTGTGAAGATCATATGAATCTTATTTCATCTGACTCCATCCAAACTGCACTTTGTGTTTGGTTATTGTATACAGGTTCAGGCATTATAAACACACTTTCTTGAAATGTATAGCCTGGCTGGAAAAAAACAGACTAAGGAAGGTAGCAGTAAAAGGTTTTGCAGGCTGATTTTCATGAATATTGTTGTTTATGTGCCTCAGGTCTCTGCTTTGCTCCAGGTCATCTCTAATGACCTCTTCTGGGAATATCTGGACTGCCCCAGCATTGGTTTCTCTCTGAGCTGACCGGCAGCAGCACTCAAATCCAGCTCTGTGAAACTGTCTCAAGGTCATCCCACATGTGGCATGAGGGTCTGGAGACATGTTTCATCATTAGCCTTCATTCAGATCAGGGTACGGGCGGAGGGACTGGGATTTGGAATCTTGGTTTTCTGCAGCAAAGGGTCAGCAAACTGGGCCACCGCAGCGTGCTTCTGCAGGCATAGCACAACTGACTGACTGCTAATTATACACATCCTGTTCTTATAGAAAAACCTTGCTGAAACACTATCAGCCTGCCTTTCAAAAATATCAGCAGAAATAAATTGATGAGTAAATCAGTTAAAAATAAATAAAAATGTCAGCTCCTTCAACATGCAGAGTGCAAAGAATGCTCAGCAGCAGATGAGTTTCTGCACACTAAGTAAAGACGGTAGGAGAGCAAGCTTGCTGGCTTGACAAAGATCCATTTTAAAAATAAATACAAAAGCTACAATGACTCACTGCTGCACAATGTGTCAGAAGCTACTACTTTTTCTCTTGACGATCGAATTAGTTTTTCCTTACTAAAGGAAGGCATCCTTACTAAACAAAAAGATCAATGTAAAACTATCAAGATATCAGTCATTTCTTAAGTCGCCACTGTCAGACCTGTTGACATGTTGATGAGATATCCTGAGTGGCATCTTTTAAAGGATGCGGGGAACAAGATCTCATCAAGTAACACAGATGTCTCAAAGGCCAGCCTAGAAATGCTTGAAGGGTTACAGAAGGAAATGCTCTTGTCATTTTCCATCAAGTCAGCATTTTGATAAGGATGGAATCTAAGGACAAGACTATAAAGTAGATGTTACACTGATGAAAACACACTTGATGTACAGTACGTAGTACTAGAGATTACAATATAAGACTGACAGAATCTGACAGAACTAACTTTATACCTTAGGAATTATGATTAAAACTACTTGAAATATATTTCTACAAGTAAAAATATGCTCTTATGATGCTGGGGATCAGAACAAAGTAAATTAATTTATGCAATATAATTGATGCAACATAACCTTTCTAATGTTTTAAACGTATTTAGTGTAGTAAAAACTACAGTATGTAACATACTTTAGGTAAATTATTTTAAATTTTATAAACCCATAATGGGTGGCACAGCAGTGCAGTGGTTATAGTTTCAGCAGTGGTGAAAGTGTGTGAACATGTCTGTATTTTTGTCTGTGTGTGTCCTGTGATGGACTGGTGTCCCATCCAGGGTGTATTCCGCCTTGCCCATTGCTTGATGGGATGGGCTCCAGCTCCCCTGCAACCCTGTACTGGATAAAAGAGTTAGAAAATGGATGGAAAGGATAAACCCATTATTTCAGTACACGTACTTATTAAGTACTATAAAAATGTGTTTTTCTGTTCAGGGAGAATGCTTTTAAATGCTTAAAAAAAAAACTTACATCTTTTCCAGGTGTCCCTTCAGGACCAGGCACTCCGATGCCTCCCTTTTCACCCTGAAAAACAAATGCAGTTCACAACATCTCAGAATAATAACTGTACAATACATCCTCTCAATCATAACGGGCCCTTGCCATTTAAACACAGTTAACCTCCTCTTACTATCTGTCACTCTGAATATACCAATCCTTAACCTTAATGACCTAAAGGTAATTTGATTTATACTGAAATTTACACAGGGGTCCATTCTTCTCCAGTATGATTTCTGACATTTCAAATTAAAAAGATAGCTTTGGGCTCTTTCTTGGGGAGCAATTATGCTAAGGAGTGGATAACAACACTGGAGCTTTCAAATTCAGACTGCAACAGTATAAAAAAATGAAACCACTTATTCCTCTATATGACCATAATGGGAAAAATATACCTATGGTATTCCAGAATACTGTATGTATTCATATTTTGACTGAGGAAGGACGATGTTGCAAAAAGATGTAGAATTCAATTCCCGAAATTCTCATACTCCTTCTCTTTGTTGATGAAAAATATTACAGATCACAAAAAGGGCGTGTGTAGTTTAGGATGTACTGGAATATTTAATCCCTGTTTTTTTAAGTTTAAGTTGTTTATTTCTTTTTCAACAAGTTATCAATCTTTCGTCATCCCTGCTAGACTTCACCCATGCCTCACCTAATACATCCTCACTTAATTTCTTTCTAGTGCAGCTTGGTTATTAAACTTCTACTTACAATGGAAAATGTAAAACTCCTACAGAATGAACACAGATGTGCAGAGGTACAGTACGTGAATCTGTCACTGCAGCATGGTATTTCTTTAGCTATATGGAGGTTTTTCAGAAATCATTAGTCATTTATTAGACTGCATCTACAAAAGACCATCAATATACTGTAGCTAATTTTAAAAAGCATTTTAGCAAGCACATAAAACTTCCATGGTTCTTTGGATATTCTCCAGGAAGTGGGTGTTTGTGAAAAAGTGATTTGAGCAATGAGATTCCTCATGCATATAGTAAGATAATTGCATGTTTCCCCATAAGTACTGTAGCTCTCAACCTTCCATTCTAGTATTTTTCTTTTTTCCTTAGATATTAAAACAATGCCACTAATTTCTTATCAAATGGCCCCAGCCTACAAACACACATAATGACAATGATATTTTATGATGATTAATTGACAAGTAATTTCTTTGTAATGGGAGCACAGACTTACATTACAAAGAGCATAGCCTCCACAAGACTATGTCAATGCCTAGATTGGATTTCAAAATAATATTTCCCCAGAGGTAAAAGATATCTTCTGTATTAACCAGGCAGAGTTACTGTACATTATTTTAACACTACGCTGTAAAATCTGAACTTAAGCCAATAAAAGCGTTAAAGTTAAGCAACCATGACAATCAGATGTAATTTGTTATGTACTGTAAGAGATGCACAGAAACTTGTCATTATGCCAGACTAATGCTATTGTATGTTTTTACTGCTTCTAACACAAGAGCTCTCCAGTGGCATGCCATATGTTAAAGAAAATATTACTGATCTTGGGCAGCACTGTGGAGCAGAGGTTAGCATTGGGGCCTCGCAGTGCTGGGGCCCAGGGTTCAATTCTTGCATTCTGCATGGAGGTTGTATGTTCTCCCAGTGCCCACATGCGTTTCCTTCAGAAAACATACTGTTAGGTTAACTGGCTTCTGGGTAAATTGGCAATAGCGTGTGTGTGCCTTGTGATGGACTGGCATCTCGTCCAGATTGTAGTCTGCCTTGCGCCTGTTGCTTGCTGACCATGAATTGGAAGAAGTATTTCAATTCCTGATCTTGTAACAGCTGAAAGCCTTTTCATTAGACTTTGGACTAAAAATAAAGTTTCAATAAGTCCTTTTATTCATGTTAGAGTTAAACAACAATTCAATAAAATGTCAGTTATATTTTGTTTATGGCTCCATTTTTATACATTATCTAAAAATAAAAAAATATGGTTTTTATTTTAGTTATTTGTGGGTAATATTGCAAGTTGTATTTGTACAACCAGAAAAAAACAAACCTCCTTAAGCTTCAATAAAATCCTAAAAATACTACAGGAGTGAAGTCAATCCTCTTTTCAAGCAGTAAAATAAAAGGTCTAGTCCTTAAAGAGCTTGTAAAACTGAACTTTCATTTCATTCGTCTCTTTCTACTGCACCAGTGAATTCTGAAATGCTGGAAAAAAAGCTTTTATAATTTTTATGTAAATATTGTAAAAACAAACACCAGTTTATCTTTTGCTGAATTATACAAATGCAATAGGATACTGTGTACTGTAATATCCACAAAAAAATGATGTAACCAATAAACATACATATACATTTTCAAACAGCTGCATTTGGTTTTATAAAACTTTAAGAGCTACAATAGCACTGAGGAAGAATTTCTGAATATGTACTGCCAGTATAGCAGTTTCTTTTGGCATGACCCACTATAACGCTAACCTTTTCTCATCATTAATGACATTTAGTCAAAATAAGATTACAATATAGCAAAGTGTAGAGTACATTTTTGAACAAAGAAGAAGAGAGCAATCACAAGTCTGGCTATAGATATACTATCATTAAGAGAATAAACATGATTTGCTGAAAATACAATAAGTCATGAATGTGCCAATTAATGAACGACAGTAGCTGTAAATGAAAGCTAAATCAATATGAAATCAATGATTGTACAACCCCGAAAAAGAATCTTTAAACATATGGCATAAAGCATACATTACGTTTTGTGCATGTTAGTAAACAAATACAGTGAGTGTGCATTAAGAAGACACATCAAGCAACCTTAAATTCTAAACGAGATGTTTTCTGTCCCATACACAGTGATGCCACAAATACACAGCCATGTGCATGATCAAGCACTGGAATTGTTTCAAGCTGGTTCCAACAAGCCGTTTTAAACCGCTTTGAAGGTGAAAAACATTATCAGTGCATTTTACAGAGAGAAAACAATGCAAGCCATAATGTTATTGGTAGGGTTAGGGTTAGATTTTGATGGGCTAGGTACAGGTTTGAATTGTAGAGAGGGACACATATAATGATCTCTTATGATTGGAGGAGACAATACGTATGGGAGCCTAAAAGCGATACCTTACAGGGACAATTCTCAAACCGATCACCATTACCTTCGTAAAACATCATGGACAAGAAATGTATTGCTAAACTCCAGCTCTGCACACTAACAATTTTTGCCATGAAGTTCACTTCTTCCATAACACCTCTGATAAAACACTTGTGGGATGTGATGAGCTGCGCTCTTTTTTGCCTTGTAGACAGATACTTCTGGACCTGCATGGGGAGCTCTTCAACATTTAGAAGAATTCTCCATAACCATTCCATACCAATTTGACTGCAGAGATGGATACAAATAATATACAATGTGGTAGCTTTAGCTTCAGGAGTTCAAAAATAAAGATCAATTCCTAAACCTAAGGTTGTAGGATTTCAATGTAATGAAAGTTATCCAAAAAAACATTTACTGCAGACAACTGCAGAGCATTTTTTTTTTACACAAATTGCTGTGAATGATTGGAAGAGCAACCAGACCTGCCAGCATTTAATAACACTACAGCTCCTTTACATTGGTACAAATGTGCATCTTTTAACATCTTCTGTGAATACCATGTAGATATGGCTAGCTTTATCTCTTCATTCCTGAAAGATAATGTGCATATATCACCTTGCATTTAGTGTATTTTCAGATCTAAGATCTTGGACGTGTGCATGGACATACAGTAGATGCAAAATTTCCAGATGCTCCTTGTTGTGCTTTGTGGTTTATGGTATTTTATTCTGCATTCTTTATCTTTGGTTTACATGGTTCTAATCCCATTAGAACATTTTGTGAATGAAACTCTATTCATTTTTGGTTAAAATTACAATCTACAGGCGCAGAGTGTCTGTGTAGCAAGAGCAGGACTAGTATTTCTGCTGTAAAGATCAGTACCTTGAGGGCATATGGGATGATCAGACCTAGTAAACAGGCTTTTAAAATGCATGGTGTGGATCTGATTTTATTTGCCTCATGACTCCTGCACCTGCTTGCATAAACTAATGTTTGATTGCAAATACTTTTCCCCATCAGCCACAACTCCCGAAGCGAATCAATACCACATTGCTGAGACAATCTGAGGTACCCCAAGGGTAGAAAACATGTATAATCTAACGTCCCATATACTGTAAGACATTTACAGTACACTAACAAAACTTAAACTTGCTATTGGAAAATGCTTCTGCTTTGATGAACTGCTCAGAGAGCACACACACACACACACACACACACACACCTTTATCCAGGAGTCACATCTATTCCCTCAGGACCTGGCTCTTCCAACAATAAGCATGGAATGCAAATAAAAGGCCTAGCACATTAATTTTCTTCTTTATGTCTGGTGTTTCCCAGTATACTTAAAAAACCCTGGAGAGTTGCCCTTATAGAAAAATACAGCATTTTATTTTTTTTAAATGAGAAAGCAAGCATGGATTACTAGGAATTCAAATAAAAGCTTAAAGTAACCAGGTGGGCTCGTCCGTGAAATATACATATTCAGATATTATATCAGTTGTAAAATGTTCATCTAAAAACACCTCTTTCAGAAAAGCCTCACAAAGCCTCAAAGTTCACAAAACAGAACAGGCATAATAGCCTTCAATAATAAACAATACACACATTAAATAATAGGGGTGGTTTAATAATCATAAAGAGAAGGAAATTAAAGAGCAGTGTAATGCAATACAAATACAGCATATGGAGGGATGGTCCTAAATCACTGCTTCTGAGCTTCCATGAACAGCTCAAGTCAAGAGTCTTACAGTGATTCAGCAGAGTCTCATGGAGGGACAGTTGCACTGGACAACAACTTCCTTTCAATCAGTCTACACCCAAGTTTTGCTTCAGAATTTCATTTTAAATTAACTTTTTATTTAATTTCAAAGATGTATCATTTAGTTATTTTATTTGCTTAATTTTATTAACTGAATTTTTCACTGAATTAAACACAAAATAATCTTAATTTTAGAACAAGAGATGTTTTAGTTGTAGCACATTAATGTCACACTTACATGCGTAGGTGTGAGCTAATTTCTCCAAAAACATGAAAAATGAAAATAACAAAACACTGACTTCTAACTTGTCAGTTTACTTTGGGGGTCAATATCACAATACATAAGGAAAAAATACTTCAGAACATTGTGCTTCAATTTTATACTGATTTTAGTTTCAATGGTAAAACTGTTTCTCTTTGTAATTACAGTTTGACTTTGAGGTCTCACTCCTCCCACACAGAGTAATTCACAGATCAAAATACACAGGTGTGATCAAGGCATTTTAATTCAAATTATCAGAAGCACCTCCAAGTAGGCAGCAGTGGCTGAAATCCCTATTTTGAAGACCCTATTTTCCTTTACTGACATGAATATGACTACAACAGGCAAGGCTTCTCTGCCCCCCAGACTGCACGTCAAAACTGAGTTGTTCAAACAGTACAGAAGAACTAAATAACTATCATAATTTTGTATTGGTTTAATGTTAGTTCCAAAAAATTAAAGATGTTTGTTTTTTTACTTTTATCTGTTTTCATTTGAGGTTTTGTTAGCTGCAAATGTCTTCTAAAATAAAATGTATTCACCAGTAAGTATTTTTTATGTTGTTGAATGATTTTGACATTGTTTATGTATTCTGTGCACATTACCTGACAACATTGCCCACCTTCATAAAACACTTTTGAACATTGTTTAGGTACAAAAAGAAAACGGGGATAGTGGATGCACCTAAAGCCTGCAAATCTTGGTGGGGGCAGTCATCCACATCTTCACAAATGTACAGTACTAGACAGCATGGGTAGAACAATTTGTAAACAGGCTCAGAAACACTTTTATATAGAACCATACCAACTGAGGATAGTAAGTGCCTATACATTTTGAATCAGTAAGGAATGTAGTATGTGGCACATTTTTCTAGGAAAAGTATGTTCTAGAGGTCTATGGAGAACTCCACCTATTTCTGAACTTGTTGCTCCAGCCACTGGAAGTGAGTGTGAGGTGTTCCAGTAGCACAGATCTTCAATTCCATGACCTCTGCAGGCTGATAAAGGCCACACACCCTGTTCTATTTAAAGTTGTACTTTGAACATTTTATTAGCTTTTAAAAATAATATTAGGGAGTGTGGAAAGAAGCCTTCACAGTGAATTATGAGCATCTTCAGTTCTAAGTACGGAAGAATGACAAATTATCATTATGCAATTTTCTGTGAGCTAAGAAAAATAAAACCTTCTAAATATAAAAGCAAATACCATTTAGCTAGAAATAATATCAGGTAATAAATATAAAGAACCATAAGTTATTAAAGAGCATATGTCAATAAGAATTGACCTACAATGATTAACTTGGAACTAGTTTATAGTTTAAGTCCTACCTGAGGTCCCAGAAGTCCATCTCTCCCAGGAATACCAGCAGCGCCTTTGTCCCCCTGAACAGAAATTAGACAGGCAGAGACCCTTCACTGAGTGTACTTGTGAGTAATATACTAAAGAACAATTCTCCTCCTTTTTTTTTAATAGCTGTCAGTTCTCATGCCTTCTGCAATAACTTGTTGGATTTTTAAAAAGATTATATCTACAGTATGTGCACTTTTAATAATTGATCCACTGCTTTTTCTTACTGAAAAGTAGGAACCAAAGTGGCAATCCTGATTCTTTCAATTATATAATTAAACATACATATTTGAGATTAAATTAATGTTATGCAAATCTATTTTAAATAAAGTTCTAGATATCCATCTTTGTCATGTACTCATATAAAAATACACGGCAGACTAAAGGTAAGTGAGCATGATGAAACACTATTCTTTGCTTATTCACCTTCTATATTGCACATAATGTTGGAAGTCCACAGACAACTACAATTTTTTTAAATAGTCTGCAAACACATTTTAGCCTGTATAGAGTTTCACATAGCAGTGCAACTGCGAAAACTAAGCTTGACATCTCTCTAAAATACATCCCATGGATCAACACATGGTCCACCAATGCCACTGAAGATATAAATTGGTGATGTGTAACTTGTAATCAGCAACACACAGGACTCTTATACAAACTGTGAAATTGGTAGGAAATGTACATTTGTACAATTAAAAAAACACTTATGTATAAAACATATATATTCCATCCATTATTAGATATAACAAATTCTGGAAAAACTTCCAATGTGCTTGTTTGTTCTTTTCTCTGGTCACGCACTGGCTTCCACAGAAGGATATTGACCTTGACTTAGAAAACGCAACTGTTCGCACTCACACTAACAAATTAAAATCCAGACTGCTGTGTAGCTTCTCACAGTCCAACAGTGTGACAGGCAGAGTCATTGCGCATTAGACTGAAAACCTGTTCATCCAGCTGGATTTCAGATCATTATATATTAATCAAGAATGTCTTTTTTCTAATCCTGGACTCAGATTTGTAACTTAATTTGTACTAAGTGTGATTACTCACAAACATTAAATATAATTTAAAAACAAGGTTTTCAGTCAAACATTTTCAAACAAATTAATTTGTACTATATGTACCTTTAAACCAGGATTTCCAGGGTATCCATCTTCACCAGTTTCTCCCTGTAATTAAACACAATATTGCTGGATTACAATTTATTGGCACCGTACTCAGTAGTTTTCTGGGACTGGTTTATGGTTCCATCCCGAGTTACAGCTGTTCATAGTCCTTTTTAACACAGGGACCAACAGCTGCAACTGTGGATAATATTACCCAATAATTGGGAAATTACATGTCCAAGACACATGGTAGCATTTTTTGACTTGCATTAAACTTGTAAAGGGAAGCTAAGAGCAACAAACCAAATTTATAGACATATTCTTAACATTTACATTTTACAAATATATTAATATTATCAAAACATGATTTACAAAAAATGACATTTTGAACTTTGATAATCATTGTATATTTGTGTTTTATCACCTGGCGCTGCGGCTGAAGAGCGCCCGGCTGGGGCGCGCGGCGAGGGGCAGGACGGGAGCAGTAGGGGTCAGGGCGGGGACTGGGAGGGCCGCTGACCAGTGCGGCTGACCCATTGCAAAACGGGTGTACAGAGTGGTGAGATCGCCCTGATTCGTGTAAATAGTTCCCTGGTTTCGCACCCCATTTCTTATACTTGTAACCAATTGCCACCCCATCCCCTTGTAACTGTACCCGAATTGACCCCAGTGTGTCGCGCTCTCTTGCTGTTTCTGGCTCTCAAGGGTTTTCTCTCTGCTTGCGCGCTGGCGCTGTGGTTGTGCTTGCTGTGGGGGACGCTCATCCAAAAAATAAAAGCGCCATTTTCGATTCAAACGAGAGTCTGAAGCACTGTGTCAGTCCTCGCCTAACCCGAAAATATCACATTACTACAGTATAACCACTAGGGAAAGGATTTAAATTTTCAAATATTTGTTTGAACAGCCATCATATCTGTGGGGTTTGTTATATGTTCTGTAAGGAGAAAATAAACTTTTCTTCAAGTGAGTTCCATGACTTGATTTCCATGAGATTTCTGTTTCTCCTTCATTTATTTTCAGCTCAATGTTGTAACAGATCAATAATTCTAGGGAACATTTTGTTGGTGGCCCCACCATTCATTGCTTTTTAAAATCTTTCAAATTTACCCAGAAATCAGATGTATTTTCTAAGCCCAGCAATGCCAACATTACATTTTAATAGAAGTTTCAGATGGTAATGTGAACCAGCCTCATCTGAATTTAAAATTACATCACAAAGAATACTCAAGAATTCTTTGAGGCCCAAGTCAGAATTGACAACGTGAAATACTGTACCTCTTAACACATGCCACCAGCTCAGCCCCAAAGCAAACACCAGGAAGAAAGCTAGATTTTAATAAGAATAAACAGCGCTCTGCACCACGATAATGTGTCATTATATCTGCCTCTCCAGTATATGTGTTTCGGCTTTGGATTCAGACCTCAGTCATAGATGCACTTCCCAAGGACCAAAGCCACAAAATCCAAAATAAATGCAAGATAAGACACTGAAAGACACACACACACACACACACACACACACGAGAGATCAGATCCCGCTTCAGAACACAAACGAATAACATCTGTCCTTCAGGCTCTTTATCAGCTATGAGTCCCGTTACACTACATCACTTAGCCAAGAAACTTCTTTTAACCTGGGCACTCCAGCTCTGGAGGGGGTGAACTCCGGTTAATACAGA
The DNA here is from genome assembly GCF_059453375.1 of Lepisosteus platostomus. Taxonomy (NCBI): domain Eukaryota; kingdom Metazoa; phylum Chordata; class Actinopteri; order Semionotiformes; family Lepisosteidae; genus Lepisosteus; species Lepisosteus platostomus. The sequence continues at coordinate 25,858,215 of NC_142627.1, read as the reverse complement.
ACAGACACATTGCAAACAGACCTTTTATGTATTGGATTAATTCTAAAGACTTAACCTCCTTTTAGTCTGCAAAGTGCTTTTCTACTCTTGGAGAGCCTCAGTATACCCGGTTTTATAGATGGTTTGATCTATGATGATCAGTGGCAAAAGATCACGTGTTATTTGGACTAATTAAGTAGTAATCTTGGAGTTCCAAGGGAACAAAAAACTGAATATTCTGTAGTTTGCCAGGATAAAAGCTCCAACATCAATTAAACTTCGGATAACTGACACAAGAGAAACGCGAAGAAAAAGAGACTCAAACACTTTTTATAGAAACATACAATAAGCATTGATCAAGACTTTCATTTGACTGAGCTTCTTTCACACAAGGAAGATATTTCCTAACAAAGGTTTGTATAATATTAAGAAATAATGCAGATTTAAGAGGCGCAAGATGCTTATCAAGCATTTATGCCGTCGAATCATGATCTGTGGACACAAAGCCCAACGCATTATGTGTATTCCTCACAGAGTAGAAACAAATGAGGTACCACGTCAATGTCAAACTTCGCAGAACTCACAAAAAAATCCTCATTAGTGAGTTCATTTTTAAATAGAAAAATCATTGTAGGTATGGCCTGAACTGTATTTTATCTACACAAGATAATCAGCTACCGTACTCTTAAAATCCATAGCCTGCCATTAATGTGTCTGGAAAAAAAATTAAAAGGGTATTACATTCCACATATTAAAATATAGGTAATAGCTATATTAAAGTTAAATTTAGCTCCATTTAGAAGTAGATATAACAAACTAGTCACACTCTCTCCCATACCAGAAGAAAAATCAGCTCTGAGTAGGGATATATATTTTAATAAGTCTTCAGCTCTACATACACACCAAACTTCTTAGAGGTATTTATCTTAATCTCAAAGTGAAATTTCACATTTTAATCCCCTTTGCAGGAAGATGAATATCTGCCTTTTCATCATAATTACTTTTTTGTATCCATTATTTAATAACAAAGGGTTATAAAGAAGGTCTTTCTCCACGACATTCTACTCATAGCTCCATTTTCTAAGCGCTTATCCAATACAAGGTCGCAGGGGAGCCGGGGCATATCCCAACACGCTAATGGGTACAGGGCAGGATACACCCTGGACAGGATACCAGTCCATCACAGGGCACATTCAGACACATACATACCAGGCAAAATATTCCAGAAACCAGTTTACCTATCAGTATGTTTTTGGACTGTGAGAGGGAGGAAACCAGAGTACCGAGAGGAAACCCATGTGAACACGGAGAGAACGTACGAACCCCACAAAGAAAGTACCCCTGGGTCTGGAACTGAACTCAGGGCCCCAGCGATCCAAAGCAGCAGTACTAAACAATATCCAAAATGTTTCAGTTTTAACAGTACAGAAATGATGTACGTCTTAAAGTAATAAATAAAAAGGCAGATGGAGTACAAGATTTGTATGTCTTGCAAAAATCTCAATAGAGCCAATCAGTGCAATGCCACAATACAGTTTTACTGCTGAAAATATATCCTCTTATTCATCCTAAAAGATATAGAACAGGCTAGCAACAGCCTTACCGGTTACTTATCAGGTCTATCGGCTCTTTTATAAACCAAAAACTTCAGTGCCAATATACAGACAATTGTAATCATCTACTGATATGACTCTCACTGCTCCGTATTCCACGAAGACTGTTCTTCCACCTCTAAGCAACCTCCTATTGACCAGCATTGCTAAAATAGATTAAAAACAGTTTGTTACATGTGAAGGCAGTTATTTCATATTGTAATTACAAACGTTACCTTTTCAATGCAATACATTACATTTAAATGTAAAGTTTAAGAACAATTAATCTAAACCAGACATTCATGGCTATCTTGGCTCTGGCCCAAAACTACTGTAAGTGTAATTCACAATTAGTCCCAAAACTGAACAAATAGGACATATAGTTATAAATCAGACCTTATCATTTATGATAAACACTTAAACTTATTAATCTTATTTACTCTTTTATTACTTTCCCCTCAACACAGACCAGTATAATTTTAACTGATTCAGCTGTTACATTACATTAAACTCTCAAGTCAAACCATGTTCTGAAAATTCAGATAAGTAGAAAAGAAAAGCTTTGTGGAAAAAAATGCAACAATTACTTGTCAATTTGGTGTTTAGCCAAAAGTAACTCCAAGTGTAGCAGCTTTCTGAATAAAAGAAGCAAGAAAAAAATATGTATAACCATAGACAAAATTAATATTACAGAAACTAGCACTAAAAGCCTCCATGGAATCAGAATATTGTCTTGTATTACTTGGAGTGCTTGACAATGATATACTACTTTTGATTGAAACCCGATAATCATAATAAGTTATTCCCCCTGAAAGAACTTCTCACAGTTCATAACAGTTTCACATAATGGGAGTATATTTTAATGTTTTAAAGCAGCAAGGACAGAATTATTGCTTCGGCCTAGCCATCTACCCAAGACACATTTTCTAAATAATGCAATTTTTGTCCTCTGCAACAGCAATACAAGGATCTACATAAAAGCAGGTCCACATTTCTGCTGAGAAAGTGCTTTCTTAATTTAATTGTTTTTTCTTTTGGCAATAATTTGTCTGGTGAAGTGTGTCATGTGACCCTTTCTATTAGTAATGCTTACATTTCATGCCTCTTGAGAAATGCATTGCATTTAAGAACTTTACCAACAACTCCATTTACTTTCTTCTCCCCTCGCTTTGTCTTATTTCTATAGCACATATTCAATTATCATTTTTATTTCAATCCCTGCAGTAAACCTCAGAGTGCTGAGTCTCTTTAATCAGGCTTTATTTTTCATTGCTAGTCCAGGAAGGGCTGTTGCAATGTGCCACAGTTGTTTATTTAGTATGCATTTATTCACTTGCATTTAATTCCATATTGCAGTGCCTTACTATCTAATCTTTTCAAATCCCATTTGATGAGTGAAGATGGTAAATGAGGAATTATAACCTTTGCAAAATAAATAATACATCAAATTCAGAATGTTTGTTTACAGTTAATGTAAAATGTATTTCTGAATGAAACAACAACAACAACAACAATCTACAAACTCAGAAGTATTTTGTGCAAAACACCTGAAATCACAATTAAATGTATTTATTTTACTGAAGTGGGACAACATGTACAGTACCCACACATTCCCACGAACAGAAGGAAATTAATTTACTTCCTAAATTACTCTTCCTTATCAGAAAGAGGTCAAAAGAACTCAGATAATTTCTGAAATGTTTAGCTGCATTATACTGTATCTAGCAGGACAGCAATATCCCAGAGCCCAGGTGTGGTAATTAGATTGTTTAATCTATTTTACATTTTGTGAAATAACCATCTTAATTGTGCATTCTTGAACAAGTTGTTCTAGCGAAGCAGTTAGATAAGTAATATTAATTCAATATTTATTGAACATGCAAATTTAATTAAGAATGAAAAACTATGAAACATACAGCACTTAGTTTTAGCTCTCATTAAAGAACCTGCTGTTCCGAAAAGAGAGCAGGTGTTACATGCTGTGGAACAGGAGCTTAAATTCCCCAAAGTGGAAACTTAACACCTACAGTAAAGCTACAAGTTGTGAAATTGCCATTTCCAATTGTCTCAAGACAAAAACTACATCTTTCATGTACACTGAGGTACAGCTACTGTCTCCAACCAAACACGCACTGTCAGTTCCAGTTTCTGTGGCTAATTGAGTACCACCAATAACACACACACAGTGGAACAGTTATTGTGTAAGAGGTGCATTCAAAAATAAAGATCTTCTAATACCCCATTTCTCAATGTGTGAGGTGAATATAATCAGAATCACAGCAGACTTTGGAGAGAAGTTTCTTGAAACTTTTAAGAGGACTGTGCTGTAGGTGCTATACTGTTAGTCACTGTATCTGTGTTTCACTCATGAGAAAATAGCACACCTAATATTGCAAGAGCATGACATTATCAGGTTTTTAGATCTGAGTGGGCAAACTCTGTGCACAATGTCATTGTTGCAGCACCTGGAGAGTTAATGTTATTGCATGCATAACATGCAAGAGATCTGGTATTGAGCAACTGCATATTAATAGCAGAAAAAATATATATAATGTGAATATAATGTTGAAATTGACTTCAAAATGTCAAAAGATCATGAATATTGAATACACTTTTGTTTACCACATAATACAAAGACACCTGATTCTCATTGTTTCGCAAGGTTTCCTAAAACTCAACAACTGAGGGATAATTTGAGGTCATTGTGACTATGGGTGAAATGTGGAAAATAAAAAATTAACAGATGGCTAGCACAGTGACAGCATAATGATTATCCAAGTGAACATCTAGATTTTAATTGCACAGAATTGTCTATATTGAATGATATTCTTAAGCACCTTGCTTTTTCAGTGCACAATTTTTTTTTATTTTTGTATCTGTTAAATGCAGATTATTATTCGCAGTATGCCTTGTTATAATTTCTTTGAGTGATGGGTTGTTGATACCCATTTTCCCTCCTGTCCTAATCGGGTTCTCTTGGCAATTCACCCACAAGTGTGCCTCATTTGTCATATTGCACCCTGTTCACTGGCATCACGTGAATATGAAAATGTCCCTTGTGTCCATTTACCAGGGGTGTAGCCAGGAATTTTTTCGGTGGGCCTGTGCAAAAGTGGGTGTCCCGTGTATCGAGCTGCTACAAGCAAACGTGCGCACTGCCGCTTGCGCTCGGGAAGCCAGGCTGTACTCCTCAAAACCCAAGACGCCTGTAGCATCTCATGTCCTGTTGGTTTCGGGACTGGTCTTGTTATCTACACGCGGCTTTTTGAAAACGTAGATATGTGCATTTGTTTTGCCATGTGGGCTAATAAACCAAAAAACTAGCGTTAGATACCTCTAAGAGCGTCTGACGACAACGACAGCCAATTAGGCTACGGCTACGCATGCACCGCCCCACTGCATTTACATCATTTTCTTATTGGTCACAAAAGAAACAGCGAGCCAATCGCTAATCACATACGATGAAAAAATCAAACACGTAAAATTAAAAAGCAAATCATGTAACGCAAACAAGGGAAAAAAAATCTTAATTTGGACTGATTGGGTAAACCTAGGATCAATCAGGGGCTACGCCTCTGACTGGGACACGGAGTTATATTTTAACAAAGACCAAATAAAAAGCTAGATACAGGGCTTTTTAAAAAGCATTCTGATGGAAAATTATATCAATAAAAGCTGTTTTATATTGTATGCCTCTGTGATAAATTACTGTACCATGTTTGTAGATAAAAGTTCCTGTTAGAAGCTGTGCAGAGATCCATTACTGATATTTTTAAAAAACAATCATACTTAATTACTGACAGACACCTGCCAGAGGTGATGCCTTCTCCGTGACATTATTCGGTAAGATGATAGCCTTGTTTTAGATAACTCATTTTTAAATACTTCGACAAGAATATCTGCCAGTAAAGGTCCCCAATACATGTAAGTGCTAGTCCTAATTGAATTGCAAGGAAATGTAAGAGTAAATGACAAATGAAGCTTTAAGTTCCAACATCGTATAGACACAAATATTGTTTTCATCCACTTTCAGAAAGTATGGAAGTATGAAATCTAATTTTATCTGGACTGCAATCAATATTTGCCACATGTGATGGCATGCTGGGCTTTGAAACTCATGCAGCTTCATCTGATTATAACACAGAACATTTAATCGATGAAGTCCACAAGGAAATATTAAGTATATCGCACATTGCAGCATTGCTCCAATTCTGACAGTATGAAAATGTTTAAAGTCATAAATTGGTAGAATTGAACCTAAATTGATTAAAATGTAGATTAAATGCTTCAGTCACCTCTGGGGTATATTGGTAAAAATGCCCACGCTCACACAAATCATTGAAACACATACTGTACTTCCCTTTAACTGCAACTTAATTACAAATAGGAGACAATTTCCAAGTGTATTTAATTAAAACACTGTGCTGAGTTCATGCTTGTCCTTATAGAAACGTAGCAGAGATTTATTTCATTAGGTATTGACAGTTGAGATAATTTACTTGGCTTGATAATTACAAAAACATCTCTACCTATCCGCACTTAACACCTTAAGCAATCCATGAAAAATTTAAAAATAAAATAAAATTAAAAGTTAACTCTTTTATGTAGATTAACAAACAGATTATGATTTTAAAATGTTTGCAAAAAACATTTTTTCTATTTATTTTATAAAACCACTTTGCAATTGGATATCAGCACTAAAAAGCTATATGGAGTAAAAAACATTAAAATGGTTTCACAGAAGTCATATTTCTTTTGATCGTTGGTTCTTTGTAAATTATGCTCCTTTTCATTAAAAATGTGATTCTTCTTGTTTTATCTGTTTAGTATCATTTGTGCCACATTCAATAGGTGACCATTTCGAAAAGCTCATAAGAATTCATTAGTGTCTGAGAAAAAGAAAACAAAAACTACTTAGTAAAAAAATTGTTTTTTTTATTCCAGGACCACACAGCAGTAATTAGGCAGTTGACCTAAAGGACCATCTGGTTGGAATGTGCATATCAACACCTGTTCACCCTAATGAATACCAGTCATTCCGTCTCCAGACGCCCAACTCTTTTTAGAAGAAAAACTGCTCTGTAACTGATCCCCCTGTGCTGTCATTTTCAACAGGAACAAATCCCTGTTCCACTGAAACATTTCTTTACCCTCTGTCATAATGGAATGAAACCCTGAATACTACATTTACACAGCAGTATGGCATATGACACATACCAGTCTTTATAAATGCATCATTTAATTTGCTAGGAGACACCAGATGTCTTCATATTGTTGAATCATGAAGAACTGATGTGAGCACACCCCTGTCCAAAGAGAAAATGAGATTTGTACCTTGTCTCCTTTATCTCCTTTCTGCCCTGGAAGACCTGACACCCCTGGAAGTCCAGGCTCCCCCTAGAAAAAAAAGCAATATATAAGAACATATTCACAGATAAAAAAGCTACAATCACAGAATAACTATAATCAAAGGCACATCATAGATCCTGGAATTTGTGTGCTGTCCAGTGATGTTGTCTAGGTTAACCGATACATCTCTAAATTGTCTTCCGTACATACAGTACGTGTGTTTATGCGCTCTACAATAGACTGCCATCAAGTCAAGAGTGTATTGTGCCTGGAGCCCGTTGTTAGCCAGGTTAGACTCCAGCCGACTGTGACACTGCATCGAATCCAAGGGTTACTGAAAATGGATGGTTGGACCTATTTATATTAACCTTTCAAGCAATGTATTGACAACTTGATATAAACCCATCATCCAATTCAGGGTCACAGTGGGGGAGTTCAGAGCCTTTCCTGGATAGAATGGAACCCCCAACAGGACGCCAGTCCATCGCAGGGCGCACACAGACACGCACAGCAGAGACAGAATCCAGGTCTTATTGAATCCAGGGCTCTAGCACGGTGAGGCAGCAATGCAAACAACTGCTCCAGCATCCAGCATGCCTCATTATTAATAATAATAATAATCATCATCAATAACATTTCCCTCTAACTTAGTTTTATATTTTGCACATTTTATATATAAAAAATTCTAAGCTGCAGTTTTCCAGCATTTGTTTCAGTTTATTTTTGGCTAATAATAATTATTTTATTTTGCTCTGAATAGCATCTAAGAAAAGTCATCAGCATTAAAAATACAGCATTTTAATTAGTGAAATATTTTGCATGCATCATTAGTTTAGGGATTCAAGATAAGTCATCTGAACATGAAGCTCATGTTACAATTAGAACAAAAAGTGCTTTCTTTGATTAAGTTCTAATTAAACAAGTGATGGAGGCGACACGCATGCTGATGTGCGGCCCTCTGGGCTCCACGTACCTTGTCTGCTGAACATTGACATCTGTCATTCGATTGCTGCGCCAGCTGTGAAAGCATTCTTGGGATGTAGCTGGTGATAAGGGAAGGGGCTGTACCCAAGACTGCCTCCTTGGATGCACACTGAAAAACATTTTAATTTGAATACTTAACTTAAATAAGCAAAACAAAAACAATCTTCAGCCTGTGTTTTTCCATTGATTCCCATAACAATTCAATTGCACCCAAACTGCTACAGTATGTCCCCTTTCTCCCGTTTCCCAGCGCAGAGGCAGGAGGAATGGGCTTCTGCCTGGAGCCAAGCCGGGGAAGCAACAGCGGGGAGTGCGGCTGTGTGAAGCTCTTCTCTCGCTCAAGGGGAAAGAGGAGACTGTTCAGACTTGTCTGGGAGTTACGCTGTTTAATGCAACAGCATCATCAACACAATGCAGAGAGCCAGGTCCATGTCCGCTAAGCAGTGCGTAAACGCTGTAGACACTGAAGCAGTGTCTGCTGACTTCCATAGTACCTCATCCAGTCTATGGCTGATCAGGGGGAAGCAAGAAATGCAACAAGCAGTGGTTAACTGCCAATTTAGGAAATGCAAACAGCATATCGGTAAAACTCCAAAAGTTTACTCTAGGGAGTTTTGTCTTGCAAAAGCTGTGAGTTTAAAAGGTTATCAAGTACCTACTGAAGTAATAGATTAAAGCATATGGATCCTGTAGGACTTCTTAGTTAAAGTAATAAAATGCATTTCATTTTTAACCAGATATTTGATATATTATGCCACACGTGACACAGACAAGGGCATTCCGTGATTTGGTAACCAATACAGTACAGTATTTCACTGAGGCTAATGGTATGGAGTACAATACGCAGTATAAAACAAATGACTCTTCTAAATGAAACTGCTTTTGTGTCACTCATTTACCTTGTGTAGGCCATATGTGAACAAACAAACAAAAATAAGTTGTTTTGTGGAAGACAATAAGGCACTTATCTTTTTGCAGCAGGAAGAGATAACCTCATTTAATAACACTAATCAATACGTACTGCCACAACCACCATATTCTATACATTCTTTTATTGCTACAGGTATGCATGTCTCTTTGAATATGCTGGTTTTATACAGTATGTACTGTAGCAACTGGAAAAAATTAAATTGTTTTACCGTAGAACCTGGTATTTCACAGCAGTTTTCCAGTTCTGCCATTTTTGGATTGCAGTAGATGATAATTTGCTGAAGTTCAATCTGTAAGAAAAAGTCTGCTATTAAAAAAAATAACTTGAGGATGATTTTATAGAATGATGCAGGCCTCTTAGCATGGTTACTAGTAGGTAATTGATCTGCGGATCTCATCATGCCCTTTCTTGAACAAGGTGGTCCTAATAGAGACCTCTGTGATACTCCATTAATGACGTTACTCTCCTGATACTCACATCAACCGGCCTGCCATCTTCAAGGCGAGTGGTGATAAGGGTTCTGCCTCCAGCGTTAACAGCATCCCTTTCATCGGTCAGCCTCCTTTCAATGAGAGTGCAGTCCATGTAGAGGGAGATCATGCTGGACTGCACAGACAGGCTCAGCTTGTGCCACTGCCGGTCAAAAAGAGGGTGAAGATCCCGGCTCTTGAAGGTGTAGTGGAGAGTGTTCTTGAGGAGCCCTCGGGCTGTAAATTCCACTACTTTCCTACCCCCGTCAACAACAAAAGACACCTGTAGGACAAAGACTGTAATCACGCCGAGAACTGCAATCCATGTCAAACAGCAGGATGGAAATGAAACAGGCAGCTATGGGAGCATGCAAGTACAAACTCCATTAATTCTATTTTCCAGAAAAACGGCATAGATCGACTGAGCCTTTTATTGAGTTTTGTACAACATTCACTCTTATCCAGCTTAAATCTGACATGGAAAGAAGTAGAAACATGGGGGAAATATAAGAACACGCGGCCTTCTTTTATTCAGCCCAGACTAGGTCAATAAGGGGTTTTGGATTTGGTTGAAAAATTGTTTGATCACCATTAATCCATACCTAGCAAAATAGAGAGCAAATCCACCCTGCATTCTGCCTTAACGCTTTCATAATAGGGAGCATCTTGGGATAATTATTTACCTGCTGTTGGGGAAAATGCTGCAGTAAACATTTTATATCACTGAGAAGAACTATGGAGTGAAGGTCCGCTGGGCAGCTCACGCTCATTTCTTGTAACTGTCTGTTTCTGCTCCATCAGATTCCTTTACACATCATTAATTGTGAAATATCCCCAAGGAAACAGGGCTGTTTTTCTCAATTATCTCATAGATACCGTGAAAGGAAATAAGAATGGTTGGACTGTGGAATATTTATTTTACTATATGCATTTTTATTACAAAATATATTAAGTTAGAAATCGCTAATGTACTGGCTGGGTTTTAAAAATTTTGTGGGGAAAGTTGATGTTGTGTTTGTCAGAATTGATAATGAAACTTTTTTTTATTGGGGATTTTAGATTATTAGTTCATACATTGCTGTTATAGCTCCTCCACTCCAACAATGAGGAAATACAGAAATGTTTTGGTTCAAGCAGTAAAGGCCTTCATTCGGAGAGGCAGTTGAGCTCTGTAGTATGGCACTAGCTGACTGTGACTGATTCCCCAGGTGGGGCATACTGTACCATTATTCACTCCTGGGGGTTTGTTAAATTTGAAGTCATTCAGCCCGGAGAGCTGCATCCGTCTTACCCATGTTGCTTGGCAGACCATGGGAGGGCTGACAGTACTTAAGCAGAGGTTAAGGTACAGTAAGACATCAGAAGCAAACCTCCATCTCAGGTACTTCTAAATTTCCTATTAACCTTAACAAGTATTAAACCCACTACAGCAAAAGGTCATCAGCTCTACCAAAGGGATTTGAATGCTCCGCGGAGTTACCAAATGCTCTCATTTTGGTCATTACAACACTACAAAGTTGTATAATATCAGTGCCAGGTAAGGGAAATGTGTGAATGTGATCCCCATGCTCCCTGTGCTGGTACAAGGGTTAACAGATTCTAATTTTGTAAGAAGCTCTCACCCTACCTGAGTGCTTCCGCCCTGGTCGGAAATCTGCCAGAGGTACCATCGGTCCTTCTTCGTTGTTTTCCGCAGTCGGAATGTGGCTATGAGAGCATATTCATCAGGGAGACCATTCGGAAACACCAGTCTGAAAAAGGGAACAAAAATCTGGTTTACTAAATTAAAAAATCAGGACAAAAAAAGTATCGGTTAAGATGGCATGCATGATTTATAGTCAGGATGATTCCTATATTTCTCCAAGTGCTTTCAATTCTTTTTCCTAATGTTGAAGAGAAGAAAGAATAGATGCGTGTGCAATGTAATTTCTTAGTAAATGTCAGTTCGATTTATCCAGCCTGTCTCACCTTGTTTGGAATTTATTTGTTATGCAACTTGAAAAGAAATTAGTATTGATCCACTTTTTAAAATTTATTAAATTATTCAAACTCCATACATATACTACATAAACAGAGGCTGACCCAGAGCAAGGTGCTTGGGCAGACAGATGGGAGAGATGGAAGATGGGAAATGAAAAAATACACAAGCATAAAATCTAATCTTCTGAACAGGACTGTGGCATAAATCAGTTCCTACTTTTGCCAGGCTTGCACAGGGGATGAAATAGGTTTTTATTTACTGTATATCCTAAAACTCTCTAGTCCTTTGCAACTGGTTAGGACATATATATTTCAATGCTCTATTATAAAGAATGAAATGTGATTTTGTTTTTTACCTTACGGTTTTCATTTGTTTGCTAAATCTGATGAAAATATTTCTAATACCGTGTATTGGATAAAGTGTTTAGAAAATGGATGGGTGGACTAGCAGCATGTAGTCCGTTAAAAAGAATAATCTGGCCAATTCACTATGCAAACTGTTGGACTTAAACAGTTGGAGGTCTCCGAGCTGGCCAGCTCATTGACATGTCTCCAGCTGCTGCCTGATGAGTCCACAGAGAGAGTCTGCACTGACTGCTAGGGGTCAAAAGGTTAAAGAGGTCAGAACCTTCAGTTAAGCAACAGTCTGTGCCTCTGAAGTATGAAGACATTGTATGTGTCACATTTTAGCTGACTAACTTGCACCATTTAGAGTAAAAATTCTTAAGCATGACTCTTTCAGTTCCTGTATTACCATCATATTTCATACAGCATGCAACATTAAACTTTAGTGCACAATTTCAAACACCTTCAGTTTCAATATATTTGACCATGTTAATGAACTGATTCCCTCTATTTTAGCATCTAGAGAAATTAAGTGGTTTACAAATATGCAAGCTAACCATTATGGTTCCCATAATTAGAACCTTTATGTTAACTGTTTTTCTCCTCTTCTGTAAGTGCTTTAAAACCCAAGACATAAAAACTGCAAAGCAAATCCTAATTTCAGCAAAGGTAAATGAGTGCAACAATCTAAGATACGCCTCAGAATAAAAGATGAATACATATTGTTACAATTAGGAGGTAGGGAATACCAGAAATAGACTGAGCAGGATAATCAATTCGAAAAATAATCATAAGCCTCAGTAGCCCTATCTTTACCCCCTTGTAAAGATATGTAATTAATATACCCAAGCATTTGGTATAAAAAGAGGCACCTGTGTTCATTATTCTTTGGCACAGCTCTGGCAAAAAGAGTAATAAATCAGACACACTGGGTTAAACAAATATTAAATAATGATACATTATTACACACACACTAAACAGCACAACACATAAAATACAACAAAGAAGTTATTCTATTTACAAATAAGGCATCCATAAGGCCTATGCCTAGGCCAACCAGAAAAACCCCGACTGCCACTATGATACATTTTCTCTAATTTTACGGGCACATTTCAGGTATTCCAAGAAGCTCTAGAACACCTACACAGGTCAACAAGAGAGATAAACCTGCATTCTAAACTAAACAGATTAAGACCTACTGTTAAATCTGTCTAAAATACATATACTAACCAGGAGAAACAGTTTTTAGCCTATGGGTTCTCTACATAGGAAATTAGACTTTACTAAAAACCAACAGAATGGCTCTCTTAACAAGGTTCAAATACTTAACTAGAAACTGGTCTTTACAGAAGATCCAGAACACGGAACTCTTGACTCCCGTGCTTCCCTTTTCTCTCTCCTGGTCTCTTCTTCACCTCCTTTTTCCTTCCCTTCTCTCCCTGTCTTTCATCCTGTGTTCTTGGACTGTTGATGACTTAATGTTTTACCCAGAACTTGATTAACCAAGGTAAACCAGTTGGTTCCCTAGATCAATGTGCCTCTGACCCACTATAACTCAAACACCTCAATTCCTTTCTTGCTTTGAAGCTCCCAAGAACTGAAAATATTGACACAAGGTAGATGTTGTCCACCTTCAAATAGCTGTAATACTATAAATTACTACCTTTTATCCAAGCAATTTAAAAAATAATTGCAATAATTAATCAAGTGCTATTCTAGATGTTCTTCGGGCATGCACTCTCATTACAATACTGCCTCCAATCTCCAGCTATACCCCTAGCAAGTGGCTCATTAAATGCATGAATCTATCTCCTTTAATATTAATGTCTCTAATTACTCTGATTTTCTACATAAGCCTTTAAGCTCATTAAGTACAGGCAATGTGTGCTTCATAAATGGCATGATCATGGATTTCAATGCAGGCAAGCATGCATTTTCTCCAAGAATACAACAAGAATCAGAGTGGAGTACTACATACATAACCTGTTACTCTAAAGAAATATATATTTGTTCCTTTTGTCCCACTTTTATTGCATAGCTGAACAGACTTTGATTAGATACATGGAAGTGCATTGACAATTCACAAAAGAAGCTTTTAAAATACACTTTCACCAGCACATGAAAAAGGTAATATTTTTAACAATATTTAGAGTTTCTTGTAGAAGGGGCCAAGATAACCTGAATATCATGGATGGCTAAAGGCAGATGTTGTGCATGCTGCCAAAAAAACGCTATACAAGAGCTTCTTGCAAGTAACAACTGCACACTGAAATTAAGACTGACCAATGTGCTACACGAATGTCTAAATAAAACCTGGACTTGCTTGACATGAGTGATGTAACCCTTCCTGCCATGACCTTGTTGGCCTAGATAGGGGTGTCTGCTAAGCAAATACGATTAACTTCAAGCAACAAAATTCATTATGGATACCTCTTTGTTAAAATTAGTGCTGATCCCAAAGAAGGAATGACAAAATGACAAAATAAAACACAGGGTGAAAAATATATGGAAGATCTATTTTAAAATCTCAGGAACTGAACTAATCCTTCATCTGTTAAAAAGCAACTTTCAAGACAGTGGAGACACCCATATCCAAGTACAAGTATCAATGGGGCCTGGTTAGCTGAACATTATCCAGGCTGAGAAAGATGATATTAGCTGCATTTCCTGAGAGTAAAGTGAGAGATGTTTGGAGTTTGTGGCACGGTTCCTTTTCCAGCTGACAGGCACCATCACCTGTCAAGACTCACAAATAATACTGAGATAGGAGATGTGGTTTAGCTCACTCCACACTCCGATCTCCTGGCAGGTCACCCTGCAGGGAGCACCATGTCTGACTGGGCTCGCAGTGTGAGCTCCTTTCAGCCACCGAAGATGATACACAATTGGGACTTGTAGTTTAAGGAAAATACAGCACAAATTACATGATCTAGTAATGTGTTGCAGATCTTCCTGACAGCCTTTCATGTTAACAGTCGCATAACTTTCTAAATATACCAGTCCATGTGAAGAGACGAAGGATATCATTTTTACGTGTTCAACCTTATCATCTGATGGCGGAAGCACCCATATGTTGCACATCGCACCGCACACAGTATTTATACAGATCATGCACTGATACATTTAGCAATGCCACATATTTTTTACTTTTAATATCTAACCTTCAACACTCCCTCAAGGGTCATGTGGGAAAAAAGGAAATGCGGGTCTTTTTAAACCCCTCCAGTACAACAGATACTTTAAGACACATTCACAGTTGTTGCTTGCTTTACTTTTTGGAACATCTATAGATCTTATCCTCTCAAACCTAAAATAAAATCAAATGACCCATTTGAACAGCCTGACATCTCTATATATACTATACTTAGCCCTGATCCAGAGGTAACTTTCACTAACTGACTCACAGGAAATTAAAAAGAATTTTAGCTAGCATCTTAAAATGTATTGTATTTATTCAGGAATTATCTACTTATGACTTCTAATAATAAAACATTTGAGTACATTTACTTTGGTGTGACCCAACAAAAATGTTCATGGTCCCTGGGAGTTCAGGGGTTAGTTAAACAGTACAAATTATCCTGCCTGGCTATAAAATTCAGAAACATTGTGATTTGTCTGTCTAAAATGTAAGCTCATGCTCCTCCTTTTGCATTACTGCATTCATTACATGAAACAATAAGTTATAAAAAAAGTGTGTTTGCTATTGTGCATGTAATACAATAGTTGTGTGCATGAATAAAAGACTGTGTACAGTATTTTAAATACACTGTAGGAAAGACACAGCTCAGAGAAAGAGTGTGAATGCACTCTATGAATGTAGCACTCAGGAATGTTGCAATGAGAGCTTCAGGCACTCAGCCATCCCACCATCACAAGATTCCAGTGGGCCTACCAACTGACAGGCATCAGCCATTAATGAACCACACCTACAATGATCCCACAAATTAATGCAGAAATGGAGTATAGAATAAAAATAAAACATACCAAACTACAATTAAGTAGATTATACACGGCTAGAGATGCAGCCACTCAACATGGGTTAACATTCATTGCTGCGTGAGAGGTACTTCAGTATGGTGCACAGGACGTCACTGTGTGGTTCGCCGGCCAAAGACAATTGACAGGTGGTGCACTTGTGTGTTGTGAGATGTTAGTGAACTGATTGATCATTTAATTTGTTTCCCTACTGTGCATCTTTAAATCCACTTAATATGGAATTGTGTAAATAAAGGAAAATTTTGGTAGCTGACAATAAAAGTAACAAGTATAATGTCTCGGAGTGTCACACACAATATTAATTTATGAATACAGTATATAAATTATGTACATAGCTGGTAGTTGCAGCAAAAAGGAAAAAGAAAGTACACAACAGTATTCAACCTTCTTCATTTTTAAATCTTTAAAAAGTTTATATACTCAAAAAAAAGCTTTAATATTTTAATCTTTTCTATGAATAGTGGCGGTCATTGTTGTAAATAAAAGTGGTAGTATTCTTTTAAATCAGCTTAATAGGGAACATTAAAATGAAGTCATGCACCTAAAGGAATTTTGGTAGCTCAAAATAAAAAAAGTTTCTGAATAATATTGTAAATGACAATTTATGGATCTAAATACAATATTTATACAGCTGGTAGTGGTACCATATTTCACTTTCTTGTTAAATAACTAACATTTTGACATTTTCATTTTATTTTTTAATTGGTTTTGTCATTATAGGATAGTTATTTGCTTCAAAACACCTCCATAATACCAATGTCAAAAACATTTCCAAGTTACAAAACACCAGGAAAAAAAAGCCTCGTTTGAGTTCAAGAGGTGCATCAGTACAAGTACCTCTACTGTAATACATCACACCCATTGTCCATTAACACACTCACCTGGGTGCAACAAAGGTCAAAGCAGTGTCATAAATCAATGTGGCAATATGCCAAACTCAGAAATTTAAATCTTAAGAATTAATCTGTCCTTAATTGCTAGTTGTGTTTTTGATATTGTCAGCAGTGTGGTATTGCAGACATATTTGGGAGCATACTGTAGTAGGTTCTAAGCTGTAGTTTGGATTTTTGTTTCTCACTACTAATAATTAATAAATGCATTCACAGTGTTTTTTCTGTTATCACAGATAATGCCCAGTGGGAAAGTGAAAAAATATTCATAAATTAGGGTAGAAATGTAGTCTGGCTGAATTTCACTTTTCACAGAACACCACATTACCACTCCTGTCCTTATTAACAGCATTATGGGATCTTTAACAACCAAGCAGTCTGGACCTTAGTGTAATATCTCATTTAACTTGTAGCATCATATCTGAACAATGTATCTGAAAACATAGACATTTTGATACATTTTCTCTAATTTTAAGGGCACATTTCACAGTAAGCAAATAAGCACATACACTGCATTTAATACAATATTTACAGTACAATAAAACAGAAAATCTGGCCAATCACAGAAAAGGGTTGGCATTGAATTTTGAACACTCTTCCTTTCAGATTAACCTGTAGTTTTTTATATCAGGAATAATATGCCCATTTCTTCTTCATATATTCTTGCAAAATTATAACATTTATCTTATAAGTCACCTGAGAGTTTCTCCATATTAAATAGGAAATTAAAATGGAATTCGTTCTAACTGCTTACACGTCTAGGTCACTGCATGCCAATCCACTTGGATCCCAAGTTAAGTTCAGTCATTTTCTTCCGGATATCAATGAACCGTAGGAAAACTAATACCCTGAGAAAATATTGGTTTGCAGCATGGAAAATTGATACGTTCTTGGCACATTTCCAACTGCTTAGTCTTATTTTTTATTTAACTTTGAAAACAAATTATTTACAAATTCATTTAACTTAAGCAACAGTCAAACAAAGTTTTACTTTGTATTTTTTAATCAAATTGCCTGTAATCCAATAAATACAGTACAGTTATTCCAGGTACATAAGTAGAACAGAACTATAAGCTTTGATTCCGTAAAAAAAAATAAAACAGCGACCCTTTCCCAAAGTGTTATAATCCAATGACTGAATGCAATTCAGTATCGAGTACTGAGGTTGTATCTGATCAACCCAACTTGCAAATATAAATTAATTTGGCAAAACCATGGCTAGTGATATTTCTATCCATGCACTCAATTAACTCACTGTGTTTGTTTAATAAGGGGTGTGCCTCCCAGTCGAAAAGATGAGCTCTCCTCTGTCACAGTCCCCTTACGGAGAAGAAACTTTTCTGTTAGATCGAACCCTGAAAAAACGAAGAGAGTTTTACTATAATGTAATAATACAATTTCTTTCCCTTTAAGCTACAACAGTCTCTAGGAATTTTCATTATAACGGTGTGTCTTTTCTTTGTGTAGTGATTAATTCTACTCATGGCAAAAAATGAACATTAGTTTCACTAAGATCTAAAGATCACTTTGTTAGTATGAAAAGATCCCAGGAAACATTCCTGCCCAAGGAACAAATGCATGTGTTAAATTTTCTATTAATGATATGAAATGTATCTGTTATTATTGAGCTTACCTGTGACTTCATAGGGAGGCTTCTGGTTGTGTGAAAACCGTTTTTCTTCTACACTGATTGTAGGACATGTAGTATCTAGGAAAAAGGTATGTTATCAGGGTGAAGAACTGAGAAAAAGATCAATTTTAACAGGAATCAACTGTACAATATACATTTTAAGGAAAGGAGAATTATATATTCATAACTTAACATTTTGTAATCAGTTACAAAATGTAGAAATGTAATGCTCATTAAAACAACTTAAAAATATTCAAGCAGGTTTGCTGTGTAGAGCTGCTGTGCGTCACCCAGGAGGGGCTGCATTTCATCAGTAAGTGAAGTTGGTCCCCTCCTACTGTATATGTTAAGTGTTTTTAAATGATGTGAACTGAAGGGTACTATTTAAATGCAGGTTATTAGAGGTGTAGTGCCCATGGGGCCCAAGAGTCACATCGGCTTGTGTTTTTGTGTTTGATAGCTTCTCCATGTTTCCACTGTTAGACTTCTGGACATAAATATTGATGAGATTTACTTTCTAAATTCATATTAAAAATTATCCATAGGACTATGGGAAAAACATCAGTTAAAAATTGAAAACCTCAATATCAATTTCATTCCACTATGACCTGTATCACACAATCTGTAACCACTCCTATTCTGGCTAGGTTGATGGGTATTTGTAAAACTGTCCTGTGTGCCCATGTGCACGTGTGTGCACTGTGATAGGCTGGCATCCGGTCAGGGTCCTGTCACGCCTTGTGCCCTGTGCTCTCAGAATAGGCGCACAGAACAAGACAAGAAAAGAAAAAGGAAGAGGCCTAATGCAAAACAACTATTGCACTCCATGAGTGTCTTCAAGAAATTTAGGATAAAGGTCTCCAGCCGTCTTCAACCATGAACAACATAACATTAAGTTTGAAATCAAAGAGGCAACAGAATATCACTGAAATATTATATGAAATTCAGACAAAGAACTTAGTCACTTATCAGTAATAAAGTGAAAGATTTCCTACAGCCATTATTGGCAATGTATAGCAATAAAATGCATAACAGTGGAATGGAGCAAAGTGTCTTCATAATAAAGCCCCAGATCAGAACCTACTGTAGGTAGACATTAATTCTGATTCTAATTAAGGATAGCACCAACCATTTCACAAATAACCTCAGGTTACCTCATACTGACACAAAATGCAATCTTTTATTCATACAGAAAAATTCAATTTTTCAAAGCAAAAACACATCCTAGTCCGTCTTATAATCTACCTGTACATTAATAGTAATTTATGTGACTGGAGGGTTAAGCCCTCATACCTACTATCCACCTCCAGATCGGACACAGAAATTATTCCTGTTCTCAATTACTAATGCAACCCAAAATCTTCAAGCAGACATCCAATCAGAAGTCATTCACAGGTACAGTCTTTTTCAGGGAGAGGGAACAGAGAAAAGGTCCCCTTACTTTCACACTGTCTGAGCTGGTGGATCTATCTCTTGATCTCCAAAGAGCCCTTCCCCTGCCTGCACCAATGTGATCAGACACTGTTCAGGATGATGGAGGACCTTAAGAACTACAGGGTACAGCAGAACAGACTGAACTTCCACCTCCCTCAGTAATATCCTCACTGCTGCAAATTTGTATCTGCTGGACTGTTGCTGGATTGGAGATCAGTTAGATATGCAGCATAAATCCTTCTGAGTGAACAGAGATAACTGTCCAATTTCTTTCAAAAAGAGCAGTGAACCAGAGAAACTTAAAAATGAACAAACAGGGCTTGTCTCGGCCACCAGAACAACATTATTTGAGCTCTTTCCAAATAGGCTCATAATGCTGGATTAGGGAAACACTTGGCATTGTTGTGTTCAACAATCAAATAAGATCAGGTTCAGATTCCTCCAATAAACCCACAGTCTGGTTGTTGTGGTTTTTCCTTGATCCATTTTCCAGCTCAATAACCTTGTGCTCCAGACTTGCGTCGTATACATATATCTTCTTTTGTGCCCATTGCTCACCAGAGACATACAGTAGCCCAATCTGGAAACCAGTTGCTGAAGAGATGTCATCTAAGCATTTTCATTCTCAGCCACTGCCTCAATCTGGGTGGCCACTGCCGCCGTCTCCATTTTCACAAGCTGTGTTTGCTGAACCACAGACTGCTGCAGCAGTGTGGTCATTTCAGCTGGTTCAGGAGAGCAAAACTTTCAGTTTCTTCTTGTTTGAGGAGGAAGCAAAGGAGTCCAGCATTTTTCAGGTTCCCACCATCTCAGATCCTCCAGAAACAAAATTAAACAAAAATGAACCATGTGGGGTAATAGAAAAAGCAGAAAAAGGGAGCTGGCTGTCATTCTGTTATTCCTGTCAAGACATCCCTTAACCTCCTCTTGGTCACACTTTGAACACTCCTGCTCCCACTTGTGTTCGTGAGAAGACAACAGTGACTTTCCACCTTCTGTTTGGCAACAAGAGAATCTGAAGGAGAACACACAGTCGCACACCTCCAGGGAATGTTTCCCATCCGTCACCATAATAAATTAATTGATGTTCAGGGATTTCAAGCAAGAACAGTTAATTAGATGTGCTGAAAATATTGAAGCATGTGTTTAAAAACTCAGAGGTGCCACAGGGAGCTGTGACCCCTCACGTGGCATGACTGCATGAAACGTGGTAACTTGAGCAAGAGCACATTGCTGACGTACTCCAGATACCAAATAGGCGTTGTATCTCTGATCGCGGGCCATCATATTACTCTAGATCAAGTAGCCAATCATTTCCTCAATGGATCAGCAAATGTAAGCTTTACTAACAAACAGTTTATGAATAAGGACTGCAGAAAAATAAAAAAAGTTTCATCAGAGTATGTTTTCTATTCGGAAAGATGTTTATCTATAAGAGGACTTTTACTTTTTGCTTCTAAGGACATTTAGACTTCACCTGGAATGACTCCTTGACTGCATAAACTGTACATACCTGTTCTTTCACTGACGGCCATCCCAGAGGAAAAAGGAATGGTATTTCCAATCCAAAACAGAAAAATGCATTTTAAAAACAGACTCATTTCTCTGCTGACATGTGAAAGAGCTTCTTGAAAACCTGCAATAAAGTAAAAATGCAAACGTTTATCCACTGACAAATTTTACATCTTGATATTGAAGACTGATAATATTTAATTATAAACAACGAGATCTTTCAGGCCTGGTAGTTTTCCGACGTTTCATTACACAATAGCCTCTCAGAACCTGATTAGCTTAATATCTTATTCAAAGATGAATAATTCTTTATGGACAATGCTACTCTGTGAAACGCTAGACACATGACACAAAACAGGTCTTGCAGTTTACCGATGAGTGACAGTTGTGGCATTTGAAGTACGCACTGGAAAGTTGTAAAATAAGAGGTTCCGTTTTACATTTCACTTGTGAGTCTGAATCATCACCGTTACAAAAAGCATGGACATTTAATTTTTACATAGCCGAATATTAAAAAGGTAAACAGCTCTTTACAGAACTTAGTCAAGTCCATTTCCAAATAAATAAATCCTACATTGTCTATTACCACATAGTAAGTGTTTTAATGTTCAAGTAAAACTGTTTTTAATCTTCCTTCGTTCCTGTTATTGAGGAAGGTCGTTGACCTACTTGCTGAACTTGAACCTGAAATACGACGCCGCTTTGATTTAATCTGTCTCGGATCCTCAGTGTAAACCCGATCCCATTAATAAATAGTGATTAGAAAGTCACGTGGACCATGCTTCCCGGGATGGCTTTTCAATGGAAAGCTGCCAAAAATATTTAAAACGTGTCCATCACCCAATCCCATCCAAGGATGGGTTTCCTTTTCAACAACGTACGACTTGTATTGAAAGAGGAGAAAAAAGGCATCTCTATAAAACATAAATGACATTGCCTTTAACAGAATAATTGTTTTAACCAAAAAAATATTTCGTATACTGTATATTAAAGTTACTTTTAAATTAGTTTAGCTAGTGTAATGAACGTTTACGTACAGATTCCATTCCTAATCTCCTCTTTTTAAAATGTATTTTAGTATACAGTATGTCAAATAGCGACTAGAAAATACCGTTTTCAAAAGTGTCTTCCCACAAATCCAGACAATGCACAATTACTAGCTTCTCATGCTGTGTATAAAGAGCACCAAGCCGATAATAAATGCAACAGCTAAAATGACACTGCAGGATCGTGCTTCTTCCTAAAGGAATGCTATTAAGCCAAGTTTTCAGGTAGCTCTACTATAGGACATCGACTTAACAGTGAGCCAAGGTATAGTGGAGTATAATATTTTAATTATCTAAAACCAATAATTCACCAAAAAAAATGTCATATGCCTTGAAAATATTCATTAATATTTATTAATTAATACAAATGTAGATTGCTATTCTCAAGGAGAAAGAAAATAATTTGAATTAAAGCTCACCTTTTCTGTGGAAGTTTTCTCTCAAGAATAAAATACTACAGGAAGCGGCCACACGTTTCACAGCTGCGATTCCGAAGTAGACAGCAAATAAAAAAAGTGAGAATGGGATCTCCCGCTGGATCCCTGTCCTTATTAGTCACACTGGCTGACCCTCCCACTCACTCTTCACTAAAATACACTAGACAGGACAGCCACCAGCACGGGCATTGAGAAAATTAAAGGTGTATGCGTCCTCTGCCCATGACCAAGAACAGAAAACAACAACAGAAAAGGACTTGCAGTTTAAAAGTGAGGAAGAGAGGGCGCATCCTGAGCTCTGGGCTTTGGGCTTTGGGCTTTGGTCTCTTGATGGCAGGAACAGCTTCCATGACCGTGCTAACTAAACAAAGCAACACAACAATCAGGCGTGGAGTCCCTTTCTTTCTGCCAGTTTAATTAGAGGCTCCTCATGTTATTTGAAGGAAAAAAAGGCAATGATAGCATTTTTCCCAATTAGGACAATTAGTACAAAATATTCGCATCGTATCGTACTACATTTTCGTGCATTTAATATTTTTAAAATGCCAAATAATTTGGAATTAACATTTAAACAATTACATAATCATAACCGACTTTTGCTTAAATTATTTATTGACATACAGCGTTTGGATAGTGTTAAAATGAAGTTAATTAGGGGGAAGACCACAGCTTGCTGTCTGAAGATGTTAGGCGATTTTCACATAAGTCACAGTCCAAACGAAGAGCATAAGACTCACCTGCACAAAGACGGTCGCTTATGCGCTGTGAGATGAAACATGAAAAGTAGCAGCTGTATACCAATTAACAGAATGCCTTTGATCAACGTGCTTTAATTTTGTGAGTAGAGGTCTCATTTACTCTACATTTAGAACTGCTTTATTATTATTATCATTATTATTGGTGTTGTTGTTAATCATGATATAATATTGGTCATAATAAGATCTGTAAAATGTTGTTTTCTGAGGTTAACAAGAAAGTGTTACATTGGAGTTCTCTTTCATGACTTGCAAATTTAAGACTGCTTTTTGATTGTCTCTTTCTCCACAGGACAATTTTGTCTCATAAATCATAATTATCTTTCTTTTACCATCATTAACTATTTTGTTACTTTGTAACAAATCATTATTTTGTGAAACATGAAAGTAGTTATATGGCATTTTGTTGCATTCCTAAAGTAAGAGAATGCAAGTAAAGAAGAACCATGTTCATAGCTGTCACTTTCTGAATTCTGTGCATAGAAGAATTGTACAGTAAATATTTATTCACTGGAAAACCTGTCTGGGGTGAATGTGGAAATTCTTATACCTCTGACACGGTTTCCCATGTGTGGCTAAATTAGAATTGGTACTCTTGAAAGTTGTTTGAATCCTACTGGATTTTAGGCTTTAACACAGCTGCAAATTAGACTCATTACAACAAAACATGCTCAGTGGCTTAGAACCTTTTGCACAAAACTGAAACTGATCTCAGCATCTTGTGAAATGTGGCTTCATTAACATTCTCTCTAGTGACAGGTGGCACATGCTTGGGACCAGCTAGCAAATTAAAAATGTGGAAATGGACAAATTCAAGTCTGTTTCTATTGATCTTATATATCTTTAAAAGACGATACATTGGACACACAATACAGGGAAATAAATGTATTTATAAAGTGATAAAATACTAAATTTATTTATAAGTGATAAGATATAGTATTTTATTATTTTAAGATTAAGTATCATAATGTTAAGATAACAGTCAATCCTGTAAGTACTGTAATTTATTCCTTGTGCTGTCTCCATGCGTACTAATATCATTACATACAGGCTTTTCCGATTTAACATTTGTTAAACAAAAAAAATATTTTAATAAAAAACAGAAGCATTTAAAGGATGGATTAATGAGGAAGAGACCACACTTCCACACCCTGTGAAATGGGCCATCTCTTATGGGAGGTGATAAAAAACTGTCAGACCCAGAGAAAACCCAGGTGGAGGATCATGTAAGATCCACACTGAAATTGAACCCAAATTGAACATAGGAGTCCATGTCACTGTGCCACCATTATCAGGGTTATAAGGGTTTATAGAGATAGCTGGAAAAGGAGCAGATATTTTAATTTATATTTCAAGGTTCAGTCTTCACAAGAATAAGTTATGAGTTCAATAACCTAAAATATAATACTGTATGTATTCTAATGGAGGTGTCCTAAAACTTCAAATGAGATTAAAAGTTGTGGCATTAGTCAAGAAGTCCATAATATGAATAATCTGCAGAACAGTATGCTGAAGGATGGCTCCTTTAAAGGTGGATAATCTTGACAGACAAATCTCAGAGGGGACAGATAACTCTTTTTGATCAATCACTATTAAAAAATGAATGTGGTAAATAATATATAAAATTATCTAGTTCTAATAGAAGAAAATGTTTTGAATATTCTATTTTTAATAGTAATTAGCAGTTTTTGTATTGACATTGTTATGTACAGTATCTACTACATGATGTACTTGTGCATGAGTGCAGCCATTAAAGTGTTGTTTCACCTCAAAGAAAGAAGAAAATAAAGTATTTTTTATAATATACTGTATAATATATTTACAGTTTTAATAATGCTACATTGCTATTAATCTTTTTGCAAGTTATGTTAATGCACTCAGTAAACTGTCATTTAAAAAATCTTAAGAACATAAAAGAGGTTACAAACAAGAGGAGGGCTGATCTAGATCATTAAGTAGTTAGTAGCTAATTAATCCAAGGATCTCAATCAGCTTTGTCTTAAATGAAGCCATACTGTAGTACTGGCTTCAACGACACGGCTGAGCAAATCCACACTCCTACAAATAAAGAGAAGTTGTCATGCTCACCCTTTTGGAATGCTGTGTAGCTAGCTAATATTACCACTCTAGTCAGTCAGTGCCAAATGCTGTGATTACATGATCCACAGGAAGCCTGTTCCACCTGAACGCAATTTACGACCACGCCCATGGATCAGGGTATTTAACGTCTGGCTTGGCACGTCTCTAAGCCTTGTTGGTATCAATGTTTGTTTGTAGCCTTTTTGAGTTCTTGAGGTTACTGCCTTGGAATCTTGACCTTGTCTCTTGCACTTCTGAAGTGTTTTACTTTGCTATGAACCTTGCCTGCTTGTCTCGATGCCACTTTTGAAATTACCGTTTGTACTGTTGTTCTGTGTCACCTGGCTTTGAACCTCGCTTGTTTCTTAACTTCGGATTTGGACTGTGTTTTGCTTGCCTTTGCCAGTTAAATTGCTTATTCAGCCCAATATGCTGCTTACTTCTGTGAGCAACAGATATTACAGAGGTACTGAAAAATTAGAGCAGTTGGAAGTTTCAAAACCTACTGCTGCTGATGCCATTGTGATCAACACACCACAATTTAGATCACAAAATTCTTCTTTGCTTTGGAGTTACATCGTAGACATATTTTGAAATATTGATGTAGTAATTAGTTTAACATAAATTAAGTGTGGTATTCTAATAAATGTGCATCACATGAGATGTTTGTCCTCATCCAAGATTTGATCTGCCATTTCCAAATTTCCCAGCATCTCAACAAACAAGTCAATCTACTGGGCTAAAACACAACTTATGTCTCCCAATAGGCTTGCACATGTTGCAACAGTTAAGTTAATGTAAGAGGACCAAACTATCCCCTTTGCACTCTTATATCTTGTCAGTACTACTACTGCAAGGAGAACAAGTGGGACACTGCAGTTGGTATGAACATGAACATTGTCAAAGGAAAACAGTCCTGCTAACATGACTCATCTTAAATTGAAAATCTCCCTACATTCCTGCACAGTCTTTCAGTATTCAGATGGTTGGTAATTAAAACTTCCTTCCCTGTCATGTACAGTACAGTATCATCCATTTTAATCATGTCCTTTATCCCTCAATGACTTCACTGCACAGATTCCATTTCACTAGTACTTGTTGAGGCTTGGTCTTCAATTTTTTTATTGAGTCTGTGTCCAAAATAGCATCTCAAAGGCAGTAGTTTCATTCCAGCCCTGTCCTGAAATGTTTTTGTGGTATTTGCTCAATAGTCTGAATCACAAAACTTACACCACCTTACACCAAAACGTTCTCTCCTACTGCACACTGTCTGCTCCAGCTGCCTGCTGGGATATTATCCCCTTTTGCCAGCTGACAGACACAGCATTAGCTAAGTGTTTACTTTAAAGTCTCTTGAATTTTATAGCCTTCCTCGGTGCATCTATGTTTTTCTAAATTAGATATTATAATGTCCAGGCTGATCTATAGTTCCTATTTTTTTTAACTTTTCTTCATAAGTAAAGGTCATTTTCCATTTACCTTAGAACGCATTTTGTTGGTTCACATTAAGCAAACTAATGCTGGAGTTCCACTCTGGCACTGTGATTTTTTGTATTCACACCTTTCCATTGTATATCAAGTACTACATTTGAATTATTCAATTTTGTGAGTTAACTTAATTGTTTTACTATCGAATCAAACACATTTTATGGTTTAACATGTTGTATAGAAAGCATATTTCCTTGTGTTATTTCCTTGGAGTGTTGAGAGTTGATGCCTTTTCTAATTAAATTAAGTAAGATACCATAAACATATCGAACTGAGGATCACGAAATTGCTCTATTTATTCCTCACAGATAAAACGTTTCCTCCAATTAGGTAATGTGAGGGATGGTTTTGCTGAAGGTAGGACATGCACTGTTTAAAAGCACCATAAATTATTTAAAAATAAGACTATAGTTCCTCTAATTGTTCTATATTAATATATATATAAAAATGTTTTCCTTTTTTTTCTTACATTATAGTTTGTAATTCAAGGGTTAATTTACTGTATTGTATATCAAGTGATCATGCTTTCTGTTCTGGGGTGAACTGTGTTTTATAACCATTCTATTATTCTATTTATAATCCTACTATATGTTTTGGATTGAAAGGTAATGCCTTTTGTTTTTATGCTCAATAATACAGTTAAATCTGTGCAGCATTACCATGACAATCTGTTTCTCAGTATGCTAGTTCTGATTCTTAAACTATGGATGTTCCATTTTGAATTACAGTAGATGAGCACTTAGGAAAATTATGTTTAAAACCCATCTTCTGACTTTAAAGGAATCTGACAAACATGCATGCATACACCACATTGAAAGCAGGATGTTGTATCTTGGTTTTTCATCATTCATTAAACTGACAAACCCATACTGAAATAATATAATTGACCTAGCTCTAATTTCTTTTGTCCTTTTTGATCAACCTAAGTTAGTTCATTGGTCTTTTGAGAATGAGATGGAATCCTTCAAGAACACAGAACTTTCACTCACTTCTGACAGTAAGAAGTAGGAGAAGACCACTTAAAAGGTAGAACAGAAGCCTATTTCTATAAAGCCAACACGATTCAACTTTACTCTAGCTGCTCTCGAGTTTTGCTTTTCAAAGTAATACCAGAAGAGGCAGTTTAATGTCAGTGCACAAAACCTGCTCCTGATTTGTATTCACAGTATATTAAACAACACCAGAATTAATGAGTTCCTGAACTACAGCTGTATTACAAATACAGAACTACAAATGTCTTTGTTACATTATCAGCATTAAACTACTGTTACAGTATCATGAATAATTCCTAGTAATTTAGTAAAAGTATTTAGTTTAGATTGTAACCTCCAACAGCACTTACAAAAACATCCTGCATTTTCTTAATGTCTCCTGTTGCAGTGCAGACCAATCCAGTCCTGTAGAGATTCTGAGATCCTGTGATCTCTGGGATTACCAGCCATTTGATTTACAGGGGTGTTGTATTCTTCCATGCAGCTCTATGAGGTGCCTGTAAAGTTGGTCAGGTGAAAACTGTCCCATGCAGCATATGGGAAAACACATACAGTAGACATGGGACCATAAGGAACAAGTTCTCATGGACAATGACCATAGGGTACAAAGATTAATGTGGCAACCGTTTGTGCCCATGATGGTTTGCTTGTGTGAAGGAAAACGGCACACAGCTGGAACAACCTATAAGTCATCTACAGTATATATGTGTCAGCTGTCTTTGTCCAGGAATGTTATTGCCATTGTTCCATTTGTAATTGCACAGAAATGCCAGGATAATACACATATTTCATTATACAGGTTTTTATAAAGGCCTCTAACGTTTTAAGCGCCTTGTACTCTACACATGTCATAGAGCTGTCTTAATCTGCAGATGTAGGTTTGATTTCCTTGTGGAATAAAAGGGTAGCTTTTGCCTCTTGTAAATCTCCAGTAACTGGATCTGCCTAACTGTTTCAGGAAAAAAAATATTTTTTCTTTCCAGGCTTGAAAACTCCTTATGGTTAAGGAATTCTGTTTTATAAATACCCAGTCCAGTTTTAAGTAAATAAAAGGAAAACTATGTTAAGTTGAGCCAGTAATTAGTTCAGCTAGTTTAATTGAGTAAAGTAGGAGCAGGGTATGACAATCCTTCTTTAAAGCCTCACTTAAGAGACCTATTAAATACTATTCACCGTATTTATTATAGGAGCTTTTCAGTATAACCAATGTTATTTGCAGTGGCATATTGGAGATGGCTGCACTATTATACCTGCTTATCATTGGTCAAGCACGTTTGTGAGTATTTTTTTGGCTGTGCAGCAGGATATTTGAAAAATGCATTATTCTCACGGAAGAACATTAAAAACTATGTAAAGGCCAGAGCTATCTACAAATTACACTAATTAGAATGCATTTTCAGCAGAAATCTGTTTGACCTTCTCACCTACTAATGTAGGTTTACAATTACTTTAATTTAGAGAGATTCTTTATTTTTAATTTCAACGTTATTATAATTAATTTCCTCCTAAGTTTATCCTTACATAGCGCTCCTGCTGTGTATATTAATTCATGTGTCAGAGCAAATAGACATAATGCGGCAAAAGCAGAAATACAATGGACAGTAAATTATTAATACAAAGGCAGAACTGAAAAAGAAGCCGCCAAGATTCTGTCAGCATTTCGGACAAAAAAGAGTCTGACAAGCACTGCACTCCTCATCATCAATCAATACCTGGGCTGTCTGAAACAGGTGAGCCAGCATATCAATATGTACATAAGATAATAAAAGAAAAGCTCATTTCTCTCACTATTGGAAACCTTTGGTTTGATTTACTTTGGCTTCAGATTCAATATAAACTGTAGATATTTGGGCTCTCAATCGGGATTAAAAAGTGAACAATTATTATGGAGCAGATAATAGAGACTGTTGTAGAGTTTTTAATATTTAACAAAACCTTACAACCTGGCAACGTGAAGCAAAATAATGAATTTTAATGGTTTTAAACCACAGCATTTTTTCTCTGTTATCTGTTCAGTAATGTTAGTACTTTTGATTTCTGACTTTTATTATAGTTTGTACATTTTAGAATGAAAAAAGACCTGAATGCATAAAACAACTTGATGCAAAATTGTTACTAGAATAATTTCCAGATTCCTATTATATTTGATCTAGATAAATCTAAATTTTATTTTAATAAAAACCAGAAGGCCCCATACTTAAAATTTACAAATGAACTATATATATATATTTACGATAATGAAGCTTATCTACAGTTGTAATTATACAGTACATTTTGTGCTGAGTGAACACTAGAATAATAAAGACATACCTATATGTTAAGTCAAAAGTCTCTAAATAGGAAGCTTATGGAGTGAAAGGCAAAGAAATTATAGAATATTTTATGAAAACTAGAAGCATGTTAAAATCAACATGTTCACGTTTGAAATAAATGCACATTTGAAAAAAAGTTTTTTCTAGATTAAGACTTCAAATGTACTATTTTATTCTTTCGTTATTTTTTAATGCTGGAACTTGGGCTGCGTTACTGGGTACATGCAGTATTCTAAAAATTACATTTAACAAACTTAACTCTTTAAGTGCAGATACAAATGAAAACAACATTTCCAAACTCTCATTTTGATTTTTTTAATAGTGTAAGTACTGTGACACAGTGGCACAGTGGTTAGCATTGCTCTATTACAGTGCTGGGGCCCTGCCTTCAATACCAGGCCTGGGGTCCTGTCTGCGTGGAGTGTGCATGTTCTTCCAGTGCTCATGTGTGTTTCTGCCAGGTGCTCCAGTTTCCTCCCACAGCCCAGAGACATGCTGGTAGGTTAATGGTCTTCTGGGAAAATAAGCCCTGATGTGAGCGTGTCTGTGTGTCCCATCCAGGGTGTACCCTTCTTTGCATTCTTGCTTGCCAGGATAGGCTCCAGATCCCTATACTGGATAAGATGATTAGAAAATGGAGGGACGGAAATGTCTAAGGACTGTTTACCGCACATGACATTCCCTGGTAACTGCTAAACAGCCCCATCTAGCAGTTAAATGAGTAAATGCAGAACTGTGGATTGTAAACCAGAATATTAAGTGTTCCCAATACAAGAAAAAAAACATTCTTCTTTTGCTGCAACACGATTAAATTAACTATGTAATTTTAATCTTTAGAAGACAGTTTATAAAATGCTAAGAAGTAAAGCTAAGAACTTCTCAAAGACTTTGTGGAGTGATATCAGGTTTTTAAATATAAAGGGTTTGTACTGTATCTCTTAGTTATTTAGAACTGATGATTAGCTTCAGTTTTTGGTGTCTGAGACTTGGCAGTTATGGATTACGTGGACCATGAGCACAATAAGATATACTTGAATCAGTTCCAATTGATAATGCATTGATAATTAATCAGCTAAGTTGTTTGTTTAATTGCCATAGCAATTGCTTGACTGGTAATCACCATCAATTCCAGTTGAACTTGAACTTGAACTTGAACTTTATTGCCATATGTAACCGGTACTGGTACAATGGAATTCTTACTTACAGAAAGTCTCTCGATTATAAAACAAGTGTAAAAAACAAAACAAAGTGCAAACAGTGCATCAAGACAATGTACAAACAAACAATAGACAATGTGCAAGTAAACATGCAGACAGTTTGACTGTAAACAATACAGACGTGTAAACAATGACTGGAGACGTACAATTAATAAATTACAATGAGGTAGATGGTGATGGTGTAGGTGTGGTCCGAGGGGGATGGCTAAATGTGTTCGCCAGTCTCACTGCTTGTGGATAGAAGCTATTGAAGAATCTAGTGGTAAGTGTCCGTATGCTCTTATATCTCTTGCCTGAGGGCAGTGGGGTGAAGAGCTCATGCCCGGGGTGGTGACTGTCCTCTGTGATGGCCAGAATTCTACCACGGCAGCGGTCCTCATAGAGCTGTTTAATCTCGGTGAGACCGCAGCCGATGATCTTCTGGGCCATATTGACCATTCTCTGCAGTGCCTTTCTTTCTCGCGAAGAGGTGTTGCCATACCACACGGTGATCCCGTTGGTGAGGACGCTCTCGATAGTGCAGCGGTAGAAGTTCACCAACACATGTGTTGGCATCCCCCATCGCTTGAGGCACCTCAAGAAATAAAGGCGCTGCTGAGCCTTCTTCATGATAGAGTCAGTGTTCACAGTCCAGGTTAGATCTTTAGAGATGTGAATTCCCAAAAACCTAAAGCTGGTGACTGTTTCCACTTCCGTTCCATCAATACTGAGTGGGCTGTGAGTGTGTGGCCTGTGTCTCCGAAAGTCCACTATTAGCTCTTTCGTTTTCTTTATGTTCAAGTCCAGGTTATTGCTATGACACCACCTAAGCAGCTGTACAACTTCATCCCTGTAAGTGGACTCGTCATCATCACTGATCAGTCCTATTATAGTGGTGTCATCGGCAAACTTAATGATGCGGTTATTGCTGTGTCTTGCTGTGCAGTCGTGAGTAAATAGGGAGTACAACCTTGGACTCAGACAGCAGCCTTGTGGGGTTCCAGTGCTCAGGGTGAGTGGTGTTGATGTTTTATTGCCTATCCGCACCACCTGTGGTCTCTCGATAAGAAAGTCCAGCAGCCAGTTGCAGACAGAGTTGCACAGACCTAATCCCCTGAGCTTTGTCACCAGTTGACAGGGTATGATGGAATTAAATGCTGAACTGTAGTCCACAAACAGCACTCTCACATACGAGTTCTTAGTGTCCAGGTGTTCCAAGGCTGTATGCAGAGCCAGGGAGACAGCATCATCCACTGATCTGTTGTTCTGGTAGGCGAACTGCAGGGGGTCCAGGGACTCTGTGATGGAGGAGTTGATGTGTGACAACACCAGCTTCTCCAGGCATTTCATCACCACAGATGTTAATGCTACTGGGCGGTAATCATTCAGGCATGTCACTTTTGTCTTTTTGGGGGTTGGAACAATAGTGGTTTTTTTAAAGCAGGTGGGGACCATGGACTGTGACAGGTAGGTAACATGATGCAGATCATAAATTAGACACAAAGTCAGTGTCATAAAAGTGAAACCCTGTACACAGTTCCATTACATCTGTCTTGATGTCATGTTGCTATACAAATCTTCTTGTGGAATACAAGAGCCCTGTGCTAAAAAAAACTAAAACGCAACATAGCATGCCTCAGGTGATTGATAAGATCTAGAAAATGAACAGGAATTTTATTGAGCGTATAATTACACAATTATAATTATACTAATTAAGATTTTCATATTGTGATGGTGTTAAACTTGTTCAGTTTGACAACTATGCTTATGCCTGGAGTCTGTGCGGAGATATGTATAGTAAACAATACAAGGTTAAATGGTGAATGTCAAAGTAAAGAGCAGAGACAGCAAAAATAATTGAAAAGTTTTATTATCAAGCATAGATGAGGTTTGTGTACAATGGTAAACATGGCAGTGGCATAATGCAGTCCACCTTGAGATGTAGGAGCAGCCCCAAACATATACTGGACCCTGAGAGTTTTTGCTGGATATTATTTAACTCCGTTTCATGCTTCTTTGCCCATCCCCCATCAAGCCATACATCTCTCATCTACACTTTCTGTGTTCGCCCAGATTGGCATTCCCCTGATCTGTGAAAAACGCAGTACGATTTGACATAATCAAATGATCATAAAAATTAGATGGAATCAGTATCCAGCATCAGTTCAGTATACAGGTACATGTTCATGTTTCCTGAATTCTAATTGCAAGGCAGAAGTGAACAGCTGGCAGTTATTCTTTAAGCAATGAATCGGAAATCTTATTCTTTTATGATGACCGCAAGCTGGTCCCCAAGGATCTCCACCTAACTTCTGAGTCACGTCCTCAGGAGATTGTGCCAGTTATCAAGGTGAATAGCTTGCTGAATGGTCAGCTGAACATTACCTCATTCTGTACTGTACAGTATGTACTTTTAAATTTGTACCCTGTCATTATTGTAGTTTATCGCTGGAATTGTAATTGGAAACAGAAATGCATTCTATTCAAGTTTGATAACTCAAAGTAGTGGGAATTATTGATAAAGGTCATTCTTCCTTGCGACATATTATTGAGCTCCTCAGCCATCTCACTTGGCTGGCAGTGTGTAACTGCTTTGTAACTTGGCCTGCGCACATTCCAGGTCACTGGAGCTCATTGCTGATTCACTCTTTTTTTAACTTTCACAAATTCTGAAAATTAGCTGCAAATCTGGGTATCAAGCCAACTCCAATTCCTCACTATTTGGAAACTCGATCCTTTAAATCACTCTCTTAAGCCCCTTTTACTCAAGGTGCAGATAGCTGGCATCTGCACAGTATTGCACACAGTTTCTTTCTTTCCTTGTGCTTTCAACATCCACTTTTCCAACACTTGAGCTTGATTTGATATTTGACCCTGTCTACCTGTTTATGCCTTTTTTAATGCATTTTAAGTATGCAGTACAATTGCAATTTTCTTACATCCAAAGTTATTTATGCAGATTTCTCCTCTCAGTTCTTGGAAACTAACTTTAATTAAGCTAATCCCATTCTGTTGTCAAGACACTCAAGTCAGTTTATCATTCACATCAGGTGGATAGAAAACACCAATCTGTTTTTGCTGGCTTTCTTTGACCTTCTTTGAAATTTTAAGAACTTTATTACAAGAATTTATAGCTGCTTCTTTTCCTTCTTCCTGTTGCATGACATCTCATACCTGTAACTCTTACCTTTTGTTTGGATATATTTTAATAGTCTTGGGGCTCAGCTTCCTCTGCTATCAGTCCCCATGTTTCTTTTACATCATTTTACCACAGATCATCTTTCAACTCACAGTCTCCAGTACTAAGGGATCATGTATAAAATATAGTCTGTGACGAATAACATTACATTTTCCATCTTTCAAAAGTGAAACAGATCAGTTTGATGATGTTCTATCATTTATCTGTTTAATTTGAATTGTTTGCTCTGCCCTTTCCAAAAACGTATGTCTTTTCTCCATTTATGCTTATCCCAGACAGCTGTATCCTGACACTTATACATTAACCTATTTAACAGATCAACGTTCTGGTATTCTTGTAATTAGAAGCACCTATTCAAGTAGCCAAATAAGGACTGCCCAACTACATGATTGGTGATCTGCACCGCTTGACTTATTATTAGTAGTTTATTAGATTTACATTAAAAAAACATTAAGCATTAAAGACCTTGAAGGTGCTCATTTTAATCATGATGGTTAATGATATACACTATGTTTCAGTCCTCTCATTTGGTATAAGAATTGTTTTCATCTAACAGATGAAATGTTCTTTTTATTATGAGATTGCCTCTCCTGTCTTTGTGGTCTTTATTTAACAATTGCCTTGGTTTTACAGTAACTGAATGTTACACGTTCTTCTGTTTTTCAGTTTGTGAAGACTCACTCACCGGCTTTGAAGGAAAACTGTTTTGTCCTTATACCCAGGCATCAACTCTCAAACCAAACATGCTAAGGATGCACTTTTCAGCAAATGCTCTTTCTTTCCTGCAGACATGTAATTAAAATTATTGATCGTCATAAACAATTGTGGCAGGCTGGCCTTAGACGTGGCTGCAATTACAGCCAACCTGCCACTAGTGGACACCAAACGTCCTCTAATCCTGGTCAGTAGACAAAGCAAGTGATAATTTGTTAATTATTGTTGGTGCGCTTTGAGAGTTCTGAGTGGTTGTCTTTGTTGTAACTGAAAAGGTCTGCAATAAGGCCTGTTGCACTTTTTTGTGGATTGTATATTTTTCCATGTGCGAATTTTCTGTACTGTTCTTCCTGAGGGTAGGGTCTGTTCTGGTTATTAAAACGTTTATTCTACATGGGCATGTGCAGGGCTGTTTGGTTCACTCTGTGGGAGTTCTGGCTTCCTCATTCATACAGCCATATTGTCATCCTCACAATCAAGCGTGTTAAATATTGTTAAAATGCAGTAGGAGGTTGGTTATATTCAGGATAAATTAAAATCCTGACAACAATCTGAAATACCCGATAGCATGAACCCTATAGGCATGAATGAAAACCAAACCAAACAGATTACATGGTTTCTTTATTGTTCTTGCAGAATGAGATGGCAGAGAAAAGAGGAGGCACATACCAAAAAGACAAACCAGTATTTATTTTTCAAATATTATGTACAAATTATTAACAAAGTTTGCTAGATTCACCTACCTCACTGCAAACCCACAGAGACATTGAAGTGTAGGGAAGCAAATTTTTTATTTTAACAAGGTGAATCAGAACAAACTCTGCTTTCTTGCGCTTCCTGTTATTGTTCTGATTCACCTTGTTAAAATAAAAAATTTGATCCATAAAAAAAAAACTCTGCCTGGGAACATATTAATACGAAAAGCCTCCCCTCAAGATCAACTGAAAAACAGCTCCTTGACTCTAAATTTATTTCTTGTCTCTTCGAAACTCAAAAACACTTGTTTCCATCCTCCAAGAGGAGGCGCTTGTATCATAAGGCTGGTGGAACTCACTCACCACATCTTGTTTCTGCTGCTTCAGCGGATGAGAGTGAGAGTTATGGCTGACTCTCCAACAAACCCTGGAATAACTCCATGTTGATATAACTACTACACCCCTCAGAACAAAACAATGTCAATAAAAATCTATCTACAGTTATATTACTAGGGTTTCTCTCGATCTTTGTCACCATTACTTTGAGGTTATGGTGAGATCTTATGGCTCAGACATCTGATTGGGAGTGGACAAATACTTTATTAATATCAAAGAGTAACTAACATTGGATAAAATGCTCAAATCCAGCAAATCCAATAAACATCAGACGAGGTAATGGTGAGATCTTATGGCTCAGACATCTGATTGGAAGTGGATAAATACTTTATTAATATCAATATTTAGTTATCTGGGAGAGGATGTCCTCACACAAGGAGGACACTTATACTGTACGTGAAGCAAGTGTGAAAGCCTTGATGGTATAGTAGCCAGATACATTATGTATAAGAACCTTGAACAAGACAACTGCACAACCTACACTGTTCAGGTTACACCTGTTTTCCCCCGACCATAAGAATGGAGCAGCCACAAGCAACATTAGACCCAGAAGGAGCAAAGGTAATGAAGCTGAGACAAGAGAGGGGGAGAGAACAATCAAAACAGTCCCAATAAATACAGAGATCTTGACAAAAAGGGCAAGAGCTAGACATACTGTATTACATAACAGAATGTAACACAGCAAAAAAATACAACAATGCCGTGTGTGTTTTACCTCAATAAACCCTTTCAATATTGCAGGATTCTTTTGCATAAGAAAAGCCTTGGTATTCAAGGAGGAGGAGTAGCAGTTGTACAGTATGTGATGAACTGATGTGAGTGTTATCATGATGAATGCTGCACAGCAGTAGGATAAAGAATTGCATCTACAGTACACCTCAGGGCCTGTGCTTGACAGCAGCTGGGGATTAAGCTCCTAAAAGGTCATTATGATCTACATAAATCTGAATTAATTAGTGACCAATGGAAACAGTATTGACAAAATATGTTTGTAGGATGTTTCTATTGAAATAGAATTAAAAAGGTATGAAAGCAGCACTGATGATATAATAGGCTGGTACATTAACAGTAGTTTTCACAACTGACTTAAAGAAAAAGTTATGCCTTTGCAAAGTTAAATTGCAGGGAGAATTTTATTAAAGAGCAGTTTTGTCAATTTTAAAGCATGGCTTTGAAATTCTTTAATTATGTATGTTAATTAAAGTTTTATTCTTCACAGTTACTAGAGTGTTATCACAGGGGGATTAATAGCTGAACCAGTCTTTTCTCCTTAAAGAAAGAGTCTTGACAAGTCCATCCTGCCTTTATTAATGTGTCTGTGAAATCTAGATGGTGACTTCAATAATGGTACAAAAACAACCAGCTGAAAAGCAATTGGAAAATGCACATGGGAATAAAAGCAAGTAACAGAAAAAATAATGGGTCAGAGCACAAGCAAGATGATTGTGACATTGGTGTACAAGTGAAAAGAAGAAAATTGCAATCCACTGGACATGTAGGAAAAATAAATAATCACTGCTAGACAGGATATTTTCAGAAGAACGTAATGGTACAATATGATTTACATGTCCCCTTCCCACTGTAAAACCCTATAATCCCTTTTATGTTTTTATACACATCATTGTATTAACTGTATTATTGGTACTGACCCGGGAGATTTATTTGATACAGTTGTATATGATCGTAAGGCTTACAGGCTATACAGTGGATAGGGTTAGCCTGCAGGAATCTTTCAAACTCAGTAGTGAAACACGGACACTGGGCCATGATTGGGATTAATGTATGGTGGAGAATAGGAAACTCTTCTCCGATCCAAGGCATTTGGCTAACTGAAGCAGGCTTTCCATCCAGGTGGTTGAGGCCCAAACTCTGGGCTCCTTCATGAAAAGGAGGATGAAAGTTTATTTATATACTAAACTACCAAATCAGTGAGATGCACAAAATGGCCTCCTATAGTTTGCAGCCTTTATTCACTTTTGTTCTCACAAAACAAAGAACATTTCCCTCAGGACACAATATCCCCTGCGAGTCGCCTCCCCTCAGTCAGTGGGACTCTCCTCCGCCCGTCTTACCAAGGGACCCAAAAAGTACAATTATACATTATACAAGCGACATGCACTCAAGCCCACAGACACTCATCATGCCTCCAATGCCCCCAGCAGCAACAGCAGAATACAAAACTTTACAAACAAGGGGAGGCATTTGGCCCATCTAGCCTGTTTGGCAGCTATCTGCTAATTGATCTGTGGAGAGCCAGAAGCCAGAACAGCATCTTCAACAACACGTCTGGGCAACTTGTTCCACACTCCCCGACACTTCCACATAGTCTCCTCCTCTGTCCTCTGGTTTGTATTTCAGTGTTCATTCTGAAGAAGTCTGTTTGCTTCACCTTGTCAGCGCCTTCAAAGATTTTGAACGTTGCCAATAACAGACTGACTTGATTTTTGGCAGATCTCACTTGGCATGATGGCAATTGGCATGAGCATACAGTTTAATGAACACCCTGTCACAATTAACACAGTAAATGCTGAAAACACCAAGAACATAACACAGAGGTTTGAAGGTATTCTGCTTGAAGCACAAAACAGATTCATCACGAGTAAGGAAAACAATGTCACGAAAATTAATGTAAAAATGTTAACAAAATATGAAATACAATGTTATATGCAGTATAACAATGTTAAAAAGAATATAATGAACTTCATAAAAGTAGGCAAAGACAGCATCTGAAAGTACCATTGCTACAAATTGTTTTCAGCATTACATTGGCAAAAGAACTGTAAAGGAAGTAAAGTATAAGAGATAAAATGGGAATATTTTAAATTATGAAAAGGACTTGGCTAATGTACTGTATTAAATGAGTATTTCACTTAGGTGTTTGCTAAGAAAGACCCTGATGCCCCAGTCTGAGGATCGACAGAGGTCTACAGTGATGGAGTCTGCTAGCAGAATCTGTATGTTACTCTGTACCCATATAGTGGTAGGAGCTGTGAACTTCTGCTGAATTCACGTGCTTAACTCTAACCTTCACACTTGCTTTAGCACAGATGCTTCTCCTTCCCAGTACTGAACTCCCATCTTCTATACTAAACTCCCTGATAAGGAAGGAATGTTTTAAGTGCTTTCTGAGTCCTGGAGTTTCTTAAGAAAGCTACCTGAAAGACAGGAGGGGGAGGGTGTAGAGAAAAGTATATATAATCTGTGTAGAGCCATATCCCCTCTGAGCAATACAAAAATAAGTCTCAAATGTGTTGCTCCTTGCATGCATACAATAAAGCTTAGCTTGACGAATGGACACTTCAGGCTCGAATCTCTTGGTTTCTACCACAGTACAGTATATTATACTGGCATAGAAGCAGGGAAAGTTACAGGTGCTAGAGGCATGTAAGATCTGCAGGGACAATTGTATTCTACCAAATGTACAGTACTTAAGGAAACCAGAGATGTTATTCATTCAAAAACTTTGAGTGGTCTCTCTAGAGAAGGGTAATACCCATTTAGGGGAAAATTGCTGATGCACTGAACCTAATAATAACAGAGCAATAAATCATGTTTCTATTGCATAAAGGGTTATAGCAACAATAATGTAAACTAAACCTGAGGGTTCTGTGTGTAATAAAAAGATTCTATGTGACAGTTAACTTGGATTTAGAAAAAAATTTTGACCTAAGTTCCTAAAGGGTCTTGAACATGCAATAGCAAAAATGGATAGAAATAAAGAAAACATAATGGTTTATTTAGACTTTCAGAATGCTTTGGGTAAAGATCCTCATAAAGGATTCAATCTAAAATTGAAGGCATTAGGTATTCAAAGTAATTCATGTACTCGGATTAGGAATTAGTGATAGTGGATAGATCATAGAAAGTACACATGAAAACTTAATTCTTAAACTGTGGCGATGTACAGTATATGAATTAGTGGAGTAACAGAGCAATCTGTATTAGGACTACACAACTAATTTATTGTATATCAATGATCTTGTTTCTGGTATATTTAGTAAACTAGTGAAATGTGCAGATAATAACAATTTAGGAGTATGACGAAACTGTAGAAATTGCAGAGGAAATGTAAAAAGATTTAAAAATGAAGAATCTGCCAACACTTTACAGAGGAATTTGAATAAAGATAAATGTTACATGCAAGTGTTGCATGCAGGTAGTAAACATGATCCTACATGATACGTAAGGTGAGGAACACTGGCTTTGAGGAAGCTACTTGCAGAATGAAAAAGACATGTTGACACATTATTGACAACTTCTGACCCAGACAATGTAGAGAATCAAAAAAAGACAAACAAAATGTTCTGATACAGTACATAGTTAAAAGTGTGGAACTGACATGGTG
Organism: Lepisosteus platostomus; assembly: GCF_059453375.1. Taxonomy (NCBI): domain Eukaryota; kingdom Metazoa; phylum Chordata; class Actinopteri; order Semionotiformes; family Lepisosteidae; genus Lepisosteus; species Lepisosteus platostomus. Next base: position 25,817,469 of record NC_142627.1, on the reverse strand, counting down.
TGATGTTTAAATTGTACAATGCACTAGTAAGACCACATTTAGAATGTTGTATGCAATTTTGGTAAACACAGTAGAAAAAATAGTTTTCATCATTTTAGTCTTTGTTTACACAAGCATTACTCCAAAATTCACTCACTAGCCTAAAAAAGATTTGGAGCTTACCAATAAGATGATTATTTTTGTTGAGTTGGAGATCTCTGTATCTTGATTTATGATCTCATGGTCTGAAACCCTTCATAATTGACAATTAGCTGACAACTTTAGGTTTTCTCATTCTGCTCTTTCTGCATTTTCTTGCTTTTCTATCTTTGGACAATGCTGTGCAGTTGATCACCAGCTCCCTAATATATAAACTTGATACCTTGACTCCCATTTAAATTCATTCTCTTTCCTACACTTGCCATGCTCCATGATAACTGACGAGCTGAACACTTTGAAAACTTCCTGTAAAATGGACCGTAGGTGGTAAGTTTCTGGTGTGAATGCACAGTCCAGACATGGAAGGAGTACCTGGTTGAATAAAGAGATTCCATAGCAACAGCTAAATACTGCTATTTTTATCATATGAGAATACATTGAGATTAATTACATAAATCACAGACACCTGCTTTACAATCAAGTTATTTGAAATTCTTCCTTGATTTTATTTTTTAATATTAAGCTTGTTAAATTCTGGCACAACCTTCTAACCTTCATACAGGTCTCAACAACCTTGATCTTGCTTTGTCACTAAGCTTAGAACTGTCAAATTGGTCAAAGCACCATTCTTCAGGAGTCTCCCTTTGTAAAACAGTTTAGGTTTTAGGCTTGTTTTTCTTACTGTTGGTTTATTCAACAATACTGAAATATTTACCTTTTCAACAGCAGGAACACTAATGCTATAGTCATCCATTCATCCATTTTTTTAACCACTTAAAAAGCTTTAACCACAGCTGGGGGAGGCGGAGCCTTTCCAGCTACACAGCAGGCACAATGTGGGGTGCAGTCTGGACAGGAGCCAGCCTATCCCAGGGCACACACTCACACCAGGAATTGTCTTCCCAGAAGCCAATAAACCCCTCAGTATGTCTTTGAAATATGTGAGGAAACCCACATGAAGATGGGGAGAACATAGAAAGTCCAAACAGATAGCAGGAATTGAACCCAGAGCCCCAGTGCTGTGAGGAAGCAATGCCACTGTGCCATTGAAAAACTGAGTGAAGTACAATATATTCATAGTGTCTCCTCAGTGTAATGGTAATTATTGAATTGGTTGTTCATATTACTTTTAGATCAGCTAAGAGCTTCTCCAAACTGTGTGTGCTGTCATTACAGACCAGTTAAGGATCCAGTTGAGAATGATGGATATTTGCATAAACAGTTTGACCTCTAGTTCAAAGGCATTGTCTTCCTCTATTTATTGTTAGAAATTGTTAGAAAAACATGCTGTCCATTATTTTTACTTCTTTTCTCCATAAAAGAAAAGAAAGAAAATGAATGGTAGATATTCTTCAATATGAGAAACTTTTTACCAGTAGTTTCACTGTCCTCCCTGATGACTGCATCTCTGCCCGAAACACAATGGCTAACCAACAGTATGGCCATGACCTACAGTAGCTAATATACGATTTGCACAGCAGTGATAGTATCAGGGGTTGCCTCACCTCAAGTTTATGTGTATTTTACTTTCTTATTGACCTCTTTATGTTTCTTCACATTGAACAATTCCATTATCATTTACCTCCTGCTACACCACTGCTTACTCTAATGAGTGTCTGTTCATAACAGAAGCCAAGAAGCCAAGAAGCCATCACAACTCCAGCTCATACCTTTTTGTTGCTCTTCTTCCTTTCAAGAAAGTTGATCTTTTCCATGATGTAATCATTCAAAATGTTTTTGAGCTAGGGCTTCTGTCTGCATCTGCCTCGGAGCCATATAAATTCTAATACTTTTATATCACATGGAAATACAAAAGTCCTACAAAGGTGGACCTGATATATAGCACATTTCTATCTGGTGCAAGATGTGTAAAATACTACATGTGTTCTTAACGTGATATACATGCTAAGTAGCCCCTTATTTACCATGTATGCAAATATACTCTTAGAAATGAACTAAGTACTAAAACACTCCAATTCATCCTCTCTCTGAGCTAATTTAATATGCTTCTGAGAAGTTGGCATTTAATGAAAGTTCTCTCATCTTGGGTAATTGATCTGCAGATGTAAGAGTTAGACATATTGGTGATTAGGAGAGAGATTCAATAGCTCTTAAATTGTCACTCAGCAATGCGGCTTAGCAAGCAGAAGCTCATTGACAAGATTTATCCCTTTTATTGGATAATATCCAAAGTTCCTCTTACACATCCCTAGACCAAGGGCAACGGCACCTTCATGTACTTTCTGAGGATAAGTAACTTCGTGATCCTCCTCTGCTGCACAGGGCTGACTGTGGAGCTGTGTGCAGGCAGTGCTCCTGTGTCAGCATCTCCTTGAGTTCCCACCACAGACCACCGCTGCTCTCTGGATTGACCACACATCACTTTTCACTGCCTGTCTCAAAGACAGCAAACAATCGACCACAAAAGAAGTTACTATTAAAAGAATAACCCCTGGTTCAGTTCATTCATACAGTATAACAAACCTGTCTTGACACAGTCTTGGATTCTTTACTGGCTTCCTGTGAAGAGTCTCACAGACATGTGTTTTCTTGCACTTAGCCTGGTGTTTACTACACAGAGCAGCTTTTCCAGGCTAATCCCTCATCCAAATTTTCCGATTGCTTCCACTGCTATATTGGGTGCTAATGCTCGATCCTTGCTGTGGAAAGTCTTATTACGTCCCATTTTTGGATATTTTACTCTCCTGGGTGTTTTATGAAGCACCAATGTGCTAATTATGTAAGCAGAAGTTCTAAGATTGCAAAGTGTATACTAAAACTATTTAGTTTTCTTTACTATATGGAAAACATCTATATACAGAAATTTATACGTTTAAAATTGCTAAGTACTGTAGTTTCAGAGTAGTCTTGCGACATGCTTTCTTGCTTGTTTTTTTAAATCAGTTTTGAATGCACTGTGCAAGCCACTTTATTTAACACATTATTTTTTACAGAATATTCAATTCCATATTTGCAACCTCATTGATATGCGCTTAATAAAATAGTTCCGATAGTTCTATGACGTCGTGTTTTTTAACCGGAGTTGCCGTGACCGCGCAGGGAACCAATAACACAAGCGCGCTCTCCCAGACAGCAGGACCCGTCCCGCGGCGGGCCTCTATATGACGTCAGCAGGCACACGTGGGAGCAGTGTTTGTTGCAGGAAGTGAAGATGGCGGCGGTTGCGTTGCTATCTGAGTCTGTGCTCGGGTGGTCTATTTTCGCTCTTGTGCTTCTGGTAAGGGATGCAAAATAATGACAAAATAAAAAAAAATACGACATACATTATCTTTGAATCAGATTAAGTATTTTGATGTATTTAGGGTGTCCTCAGTTACTTTAAACTTGACGTCGACTTTCAGGTCAGCCTGAGAGGCCGAAAGCTGGTGTTGCAGTTCAATAATGCCAGTTAGTCTAGCTTTTGTAACTTTTTTGTAGTCTAGCACTTCCTTTACAACACGTGCCTTGTCAGTTACAAAAAGCCCTTTAACACATACATGTTAATGTCCGGACGTCTCACTTATAAAAAGTGGTCTTTTGCGGTCTGCAGTGAGAAATCCTATCAAACGACAATGCGCAAGATACACGATATTTCTGAAAACACTACTAACCGTGACAACCGTTTATTATCTTAAAATGTATGTTGGTCAGTTTGTTGGACCAACAACATTATATTGCATTGTGTTCATGTACTGCTTTAAGCCACTGACAACTGTACTATCGCACCAACGTTAATGTTTTGCTTATGCATCCATCAGCATAAGTTAAACAGTTATGTGACGGATCAGTTATTCTTTCCCTTACTGCGATCTCCCTTGAGTACGTTGTGCGACAGATACACACGGCTTATGACTTAGTTTTGCTGTCCAGATGAACTTTATAGCCTGCTGGCGAGAAAGAAGTAGAGGAGATGAACTAATGGAAGTGAAATTTAGCACCACTTTAAGATTTCTTTCACAAAGGGTGCCATCTTATTGTCTCAAGTAATTTTTATGAAAATATAATGAAATTATGGAAACATTGCTGAAAATAACCTATAATAGTTTGATTTTACATGCTGCATGTAGATTAAATACTAAAGCCTATAGAAGAAAAGGACCTTCACCAAGGGAGAAATTGATGATTCTCAATGCTAAACCTCTATAACATTTTATATAGAATAAAAAAGAATTGTATTTATAAACTCCACATTGCTATTTTAATATGATGTAAAGACCCAAACTTCTTGGTTTGTTTATAACTCATTGTTTCTTTCTGCAGGTTATTTTGGCTTTCTGCTGGGTGTATATTCGCAAGTATCAAAGTCGCCAGGATAGTGAGGTGATCTCTACTATAACTGCAATATGTTCCTTGGCCATTGCGTTAATAACATCAGCACTGCTTCCAGTGGACATTTTTCTTGTGTCTTACACGAAATACCAAAATGGCACTTACAAGGTAAGTATCAACTCAATATGATCATCTTTATTACAATCAGTGTTTTTGAAACTCTTTTGTGTCGCTATTCTAGTTTTGGCATTTATTCATGTAGCATTTTATTTTCAATTGGTGCCAGACTGAACATTCTGTCCTCAAGTATAGAGTACTAGAGTAAAAAGTTGCAGAGCAATAAAAGATTCTTGCACAGATCATCACAAAGAACAGTCTTCATGCTCAATAATGACTATCTGTATATGTGCATTTACAAAATCATTTTACTAGGCTATATTTTTTGGTTTGACAAAAGTTGATTTCTTCTTCATACACTGTCTGCATGTGAGTTTTTCGTATTTTAGTTCCATACAAAGAAGGTACTACCAGTTGAATCAGATATCACTATTTGTAATTGGAGGTTGCTTTAAAAGACTGTTCACTAGAAGTTTGTCCACAGTCATTGAGAAATGCATAATTGTTCTTTATTATATTTGCCTCCAAAAACTGAAGAGACAATACTTCTTTACTATGAAAAATGCAGCACTAAGCAGAAAGTGACTGAGATGTAAAATACTCCCAACATAATGTGAAATAAGAAATGAATTAGTGCAAAGAAGGAACTTTCAAATTCACAGGGACAATACTGGGACATGATCAAGTAGTAGACTCTAGGCCGGGGTATTAGAGCCAGGGTCTGGGGACTCTTAGGAATACGAAACAAAGAAAAATACTCTACCCTCAGTCCTGCAAAATATTGTAAAAAATCAGCACTTTCAGGAAGTGGATCTGTTGATTGGCAGTTGTGCTAGTCATATAATTATAGTTGCAATATCTATAATATTTATGGTCTTCAATTTAAGTTTTAATTCTTCCTTGAGGTTTTGTAAGAGACCTTTTCTCCATCAGCTAGATTTTTTTCAATCCCCACCAAGACGTGAAGCATCTTTGCAAAAGTCTTATAGCCTGTGACTTACACACAAATCTTATACTTTTTTTATTGTTTGTTTGGTTCAAATCCAGCCTGCGAGTGAATCACTGCTGCATTCCTTTTATAATATCCCCAATATGCATGTTGGGGAAAAAAAGTATTGTACTCTTATTCTGGCACACCTTTTGAATTTCAGTCTCTAGTGTGATTACATTTATTTCTCATTAATTTTGTTCCTTACCTCACACTAACAGCCTGTGCCATACAAATAACACATATCATGTAGTGGCCTCACAACAATCAATTGTTTTTGGACCGCAATATTTTTAGTTTACCTAGGGTAACAAATTATACATTTTGGTTTGTTTCAAATTGTAAAGGAGCATTCATAATGCCTTTCTACAGTTATTAATGTTAGCCAGTAGGCTAACTGTTAATTTTAAATGTGCCAGTTTAAATAACACACAATCACTGTGCTCATTATAGTTGAAGACAGCGCCTGTGAAAGTAACACACTGTGTTCTTGAACACATACAGTAGCAGCCAGTGCTGGAAATATTTAAAGCTGATTATTATTAATTTGTGATTAAAGTTCTTTGTTTTAGTTGATCAGTGTTATTTTTATTAATGTAAATTCAGTGCATTAGTATTTTAATTATTGTGTAAGGGAGAAATATTTATGTCTTTTAGCCATGCATGCTGTATACTGTAGTACATAATGCAGTTGTATAGGGATGGAACTGTTTATATGTAGATGTGGCTATTGGTGATGGTTCCCTGCACTGATCCTACTGTCAGTAGTTTTATACTTTTCTATTTCTATGTTTTGTGTTGAATTTTCCCCCCTACCCTTTTTATGTGATAAACATGTTAGAAATGTAAAACCTATGTTCACTCTTGATTGTGTACAGCACTGATTAACCTGTTTTAGATAATAGTATTATAACAGGTTATGGATTGCCTGTTATACAGTTATAATTGAGGGCTTGTACCTCATTTTTTCACTTGATACCCCCTTTGGTATGAAGTATAAAGGAATGACAGCACATGATCAAAAAGGAATGTAAAAATAAAGGAGGGACCACCTAGAGCAGCTCACAAATTTCAGGATCTTGAAAGACCTGTGAGCCATCTTGATGCTGCAGCACTTAATGCAGGTTCCCCTATGGTGATAATGTCATGGACTGTTTGACTATGTGTAACAGTACGTTACTATGGATAGTTCTTGCCCACTTGTTTTTGTAGATCTCACCATTGAGTGACATTGAGATCAGTTTCAGAGTAATCCCTGAATCTTTCAGAATGGCAATGCTCCTCTGCACCCAGCAAGGGGCTGCTCCCTTTGTCATGCTGCAGTCAGAGATCAGCGTTTTAAACTAACAGCAAAAAATTGTCATATTTGACTTGTGGCTGGGGGGTCTAAAATAATGCACAAGAACCTTCTGTATATATTCTCTCCATGAAGGTTAATTAGTGTATTTTTATGGATTTCAGCATGTCTTCCTATTCCTCAATTAGTATCCAAGTACTACCTCTCTTCCATTTTTCCAGTTAATTTATCTAACGGTTTGGTAGCTGGTATTTAAATTGGTTGCAAAGCTCAAAATGTTAATGCTGTTTTGATCTTAATTTTAATTATTAATTATTGTAAACGACAAGCTGGGTGATCTTAATAATAGCAAACGACGAGGAGAAAAGTTAGGTGAGCTATGCCTTAAAAAGAGTAGTTAACTTGTTGGTGGTGAACGGGGGACCCTAGTACCTCAAATGTGCTTTGAGTGGAGTGTCCAGAAAAAGCGCTATATAAATGTAAGGAATTATTACTTATGAGATAGCATCCCAGTGCTCTGAAACAATAATATTTAGGTTAAAGAGTGGGATTTGTTTCTTTCTCAAATACAGGAGCTCCATGGTGTGGAAGCGTTGTTGAAAGAAATATTAATTTGTTTTTATTTCCAATATCCTGAATTGAATCCTGTTAACAAGAGCTGTAATGGTGGTACCCCTAGTACTCCTAAGGAGGTGCTGTGTATAGAAACAGTGTGCCTACTTAAGGGCTTGCTTACAGTAAAATATGAACAAATAGTTTAAGTACTTTATTTTAAACCATAATTTTTGGTCCTGAAGTTATAAACAAGAAAAAGGACATTGATTTTATTGGTAAGATCCAAAAGCTATATATTATAAAAATATAATCTTTTTAAGAAAAGAAAACACTGGAATATAATTAACAATCAGAGCTGTCAGCCTTTATTGTGTCTCTGTATTATTTCTAATAATACAAAGTATACAAAGTTTCATATACAGTTTAAATTGGCTAGGCAATTGTAAATTGAAACCGGGGCACTTAAGGAAAAAAAAAATCCTATGGTCAAGGTAAGGATGATGTGTGCTGCACATAGCAGCTTGAGGATTCTGGAGATGTGAGGTAGCAGCTATAACTATCACTCTCCTGCTGATGATTTCTATTCAAAGACTTCCGAAACAAATTCCGACTAGAATAACAGAAATAACATCTTCCTGTTGATCCAAATATTTTTTTGGATGCAGAACATGATATTCTAAGAATTATATGCATTAATCTGTGCCGTGGTACATTAGGAGACAGCATTTCATTTTAAAGTGTTTATGTGTTGAGTGTCTTTGGTGTTGTGGTTTCCGACAGTACTTTGATGATATTTGAAATGGAGACATCTGTCTTGTGATACTAGGTTTATTTTCAGAGCTGTTCTATTCTGATTTAAGTATGCAGAAACTTCTTTCTATTACTTCTTTACTGTAACTTTCTATAGCCACATTACTTTTCTACACATAAATAACAAAATAGAACTGTGGCATAAAAATAGCCAGTATGAGGGAGAAAATACTAATTTAGTACAGTAGCTTCTTAAAAAGCTTTTCAAAGTTTATTGCCTGGGAATGTGCATAGCAAGCCAGTTAGCTTTGTAGTGGCCCATTGGTGAATTATGCACCTTGTTAAGTGTACCAGTTGTATTCTACCCTGTGCTATTTCCTCTCAGCTCATTTTAAGATCTTTCACATTATTTTGTCTTCTAATATAGTTTGAATGCAATTTTCATTTTTTCTGCATTTAGAAAAACCTTCTAAAAATGTTTCTAAAAATTGTTGTACCTGAAATGAGGTGAGAGGGAAGGTACAGAAAAGTTAGATAAGCTATGCCTTAAAAGGAGTACTTATGTTTGATCATTTTCTAAGCATTTTTTTTCTAAACATCTGATGCAACTACCACAGTGTGAGCAGGATTTCCGATTTATTTAGAGCAATATGAGGCAATTTATTAACATGGGCAATTCTGAAAGAGTATTTTATTTGCCTACCTTTGCAAGAAAATGTTTTCTCCTGCATTAGTGGTATAAATGAAATGCTTGCAATTGAAAATGTTAACCCCTTGGTTTCTGTTTTTGTTTGATTAAGGAATGGGCATCAAACAACATAACAAGACAACAGATTGAAGACACTGTGTTGTATGGCTACTATAGTAAGTATTAATAACCATTGCACTACCCTGAGATTGTTCTTCTGTAGAAATATATCTGAGCACTATAAAAAGACAGTATCTTTTCTTGGTTTAGCCAGAAGTGACTATCACTTAACATTCATAAGGTTTGAACCCATTATACATATTCAGTATATACTGTTTATATACATTTAAAAATCCATCTATTTTCTAAAGTTCTTTATCCAGTACAGGATAGTGGGGAGAGCTGGAACCTAGCCTGGCAAGCAACAGGCACAAGGCAGCTTACATCCAGGATGGGATGCCAGTCCATCACAGGGCACACACAGTGCTTAACTTAGCTTAGCTTTTTATTAGATCACCTCCACTGTCAGATCTTTGTCTCTTTTGGCCTGTTGTCAGCTTCATTGTGCCTCACAGGACTTTGCAGTGATTTGAGTACCAGGGCATTTCTTGTGGTTGCAAACTGTTAGGCTCTAAGCAGGTGGTGGAAGTTGCAGTCATGTGGTAAACTGGGGAATCAATGACCAATTCGCACCCATTCCCAGCAGAACTTGTGCAGAGATTACTGGAAACTCCCAGTATAACTCAAAACTACTTGACAGGCTGTGTGTTTATTTGTTGTTTTGGTTTAATTCCTTTCTACAGTGCCTCCACTCAGAATCTGTATATCAAATGGACAAACTAACATGAATGTCATTAACACAAATTTCATTAATTAATTTAGATTCTTCATGTTTCTGTTTTTACAATTTACCAAAGTACTTTTACAGAAATATGTTGAAAGCATTATTGATTTTCTCAGTTATTGTCAAGGTTTTGGTGTAATGCTGAGTGATGGATATGTAATGGGAGAATTAAGGCCATGCAAAATATAATCACAAGCCATTAGTGCTCAAACACTTGCTGCTACAATTGTACTGTCACTAGACTAATGTGGTGAGTCTGTTCCAGAATGCCAAAGTCATACAAGATAAAACATCTTACCTCAAGAAAAGGCCCATCAAGAAAATAACTTCAACAAGAAAAAAAACATTACATCTTTGATAAAAGGCATTCTGTATAGGTTTCTTTTTTGTCTACATGGGTTTTGACTTGGAAAATCCTGCATGTCCTGTAAGTGGCTGCCAATTTTTTTAGAATATCAATTTGTGCTCTTTCAGTTTTCTGTCTAAAATATTAGAAATATTAAATATTACATAACTTGAAACAATTAAAATTTGCTTTATTGCTGTATGTGCATTTTGATTATAAAATTATTTGGTTTGTTCAGACAGAAGTGTGAAAAGTAAGAATGTGCACAGAAGGATGACAGAGCAAATTCTAATTCTGATGACACTGCAGGAACTATGTTCCTATGGACGGTTACATTCTGCACAGGAAGATATTAATGTTTTTGTTGTCTCTGCCCTCTGGTGTGTGCTGTTTTTTAGATATGGGATCCTGCTTCTCACATCATAGTCTCTTCCTAAAGTTTTAAAGGTGTTGCTGCTCCATATACAGTTTTTGAATACAGCTGATGGAACAGGGAATGTAACTGTATGAGCACCTTATATACAGCATTTTCTACATTTGGAATATACAGTGTTTTTTCATGTCATGCTAACATTATAGAATTTCTTTATTTTAAAGCAAAATAAAAAAAAAAACACAGAAAATCAAGTTTCACTGTTCTCTCCTGTTCTTATTTTTTAGGCCATGAAACCTAAACATATTTTTCACTTGTTATTCACTTTTCTATTGATTTTTAAAAAAAAATCAACTACAATATTTTTTTACTGTTACAAATATGGATATTTCGAGGAAATGTCAAGGAAAAACTAATTTAATCATTTAGGAAAATTGCTGTTTTATTAGAGACATTTAGTCCCATTTAGCAATCAGAACTGAATTTCTTTTATTATACAAACAGAGCTGCTCTGTATTCTATTTAATGATCTGTTTTTTTAAAAGGAACTTTGTTTTATTCTGTTTGATGTGAATAGAAGAAACAGACTTCAGGGAATACCCAGCCTTGACAGCTTATCTGCACGTAGCTCTGTTTCTCTTGCTTTCTGTCCTCTAGGGGAGTACAATGTGAATCTGTGTAGCCGTTCTGAGTTTTTCTCACAGAGTGGAGGAACAGCTGCCTTAGAAGTAGTAGACTTTCTCTGGTCTGGTGGCAAAGCCTGCTTGCTTTGCACTTCATTTGGCTTATGAAGTACTGTGTAGCATTAATTGCAAGTTTTGTAAAGTCATTTTTAAAAACAGCTAAAAGAAGGCATTGTGCTTCATTCATCAGTTCCTGATCTCACGGTGGTGGTAGGGGTAGAGAACAACAGAGATTACTGGGGGTACCTGAGACTTGAATAGCACTGACGTAGTTTACATTTTGCATTTTTTATGTTAAAATTAAAACAATTTTTTAGAGATGTAGTTGTGCAAGCATACAAAACTTTTATGATTCATGTTATTGTTTTACATTTATTAGGATACACGTTTAATAGTTGTTATGGCAACTGATGGTATTCAGAGACTGTCAATTCATCTGCAAGGTGAGGCATCATTAATTAACCGTATGTGGAATATCGAGAGAGCTGGTGTTTCCCCAAAACTTCAAAATGTCTGCAAGGCATCCTGTAGTTAAGCCTCTGCCCACAAGAGCAACAAATAAGGCATGTTCATACCCCAGCAGCAGTATGGTGTTCAAATTGATGGGAGAACTTAATGACAAAAAACCTCAGTGTTTTAACTGCAGCAAAATGATTGAAATTGACAGCACAAAACCAAGCAAATTAACAAGGTACTAGGAAACAAAACACCTCTGAACTACTTATAACTACCATGAGTGCTTTTTATGGAAAGGGGAACATTTCAACTGGAAACAAGCCAATTAATATACAAAATGCAAAAGTGTGTTGTGCAGCAGGTCAAACAAGTTTCTTTCTGGTGTTCAGTTTGAAATGCTGGAAAAGGGAGACCACACTGTTGCTGAAGATCAAACCAGCGTGTATAGATTACAGATAAATTAAAAGCTGTTCCACTGTCAAACATTAGAGTGAAGGACAGAATAAATAAATTGGCAGAAAGTTGCTTGTTGTCCTGATGGTGTAGCTTCTATAAAGGATATAAATAAAGGCTTCAGAAATGTTTGAAAAAGAAACTCCTAACTGCATGTCCTGATAAAATGTCAGAAGATCTTGGTTCTACACTTAAGCCAGCTGTTAAAATGCAGTTACATTAAAAGTTCAACTAACCAGCAAAGGAGTTCATGCTAACTTATTTGAAGATGAATCTCACAAAATTCAAATTGCTTTCCGAGGTTAAGTGACTTTGACATCAAAAAGTTTTTTGAAAAAAATGTGTTGACTCATTGAATCAGAGTTGTAACAAATACATAACCCTGTTTCTGCAATTATTCCGTTGTGTGTCTGTTAGAAACTACATTTAGTACACTTCTCACAAACACAGCAATTGCTTTTACCAATATAATGTCCAATCCCATAACTTTTGAAGGAACTTAAGATACTCAGAGTTCAAAGATGGTAGAGAGCATGTAATAGGTTAGGTTAATTTTGATACTATTTTTATTATTTCCAATATACAAGATAAATCTGTTTCAGATCAGGCTTTTTTGTACCTGGCAATACAGCTGTGACTTAAAAAGATTGAGAACCAATGCCTTACGTTATTTGTGGCAGCACGTTAAAACTGTAGACTTTTCTATGATTAATTTAGGTTTATGGGCAGTATGGTGGTGCAGTAGTTATCCTTACTGCCTTGCAGGGCTGAGGCCCTGGGTTCAATTCCTGGGTTGCTATTTGCACCGAAGACATGCTGGTAGGTTCTTTGTCTTGTGGTCAAATTGGCCCTGGTGTGAGTGTGTGCTTGTCTATGCCCTGTGTGCCCTGTGAGGAGCTGGCATGCTGTGTGGGGTGTCCCCCACCTTGTGCCCACTGCTTGCTGGGACAGGCTCTGGCTCTGTCTCCCCTATGACCCTATATTAGATAAAGCAGTTAGAAAATTGATGCATGATATTTATCTTTAAAGGTTATTGTGGGTTTTATGAGTATCAGTTTATCTGTTTATTAGATATACTAATAAACCAATGTTGGTTTGTTAGAAGGTAAACAAATCTTAAGCTCTCTTTGTACCGATGTTGGCTGTTTGTCCCTTCCTGCTTGTTTACTTGTAAGTGGCTTGTAGATGTGAGGATCTCTAGGAAGGATCTTGAAGTTCAAGGCAGCAGACATGGCAGTAATATACGGTAAAGGGGTTTCATTGTTTTTTTTTACCCACTGTGACAACCTTCTCTGCTGTAGATCTGTGACTTCTAGAAAGTTTCTATTAGAATTTGAGAAAAGTTTAAAGTCAGCACTGATGAAATCTCTTAACTTTAGAGACCAGCTCTTCCTGTTTTACCTCTGAGTCTGACACTGCCATTTTGTCTGTTCAGTATTATGCCATGACAGTTAATGTTAACCCAACTTAACCCAACTGTGTAATAGAGCAGCATAGACGGGACCCTTAATATTCCAAGCAGACCATATTATGTGAGGGATTTTTGGCACTTTTGTCACTAATTTTAATTTTTCTGTCCTACACTTTTTTTGTCCTTTCACAATATTCCTTTAAGGCCTTGAACTGGTTTCCCCAGTGTTCTGACTAATGATGTGCATTCATTGCTTACCAGTAGGTGGAAACCACGACCTTCCAAAGTAATTAAAGCCTAAAATGTCTTATGTTTTGAGAACCTTTTTGTTCATTCACATGTTTTGTCTGCTTTTGTAATACTTATTGCTTTATTACATGCGGTTATGGAACTTTTCCTTCTTGGAATGTTTAACATTAGCCAGCAGCCATATCACCCTGCAACTCACAACTGGCAACCCACCGAAGCTCAGCAGGTGTGAGCCTGGTCAGTACCTGGATGGGAGACCTCCTGGGAAAAACTAAGGTTGCTGCTGGAAGAGGTGTTAGTGGGGCCAGCAGGGGGCGCTCACCCTGCAGTCCATGTGGGTCCTAATGCCCCAGTATAGTGATGGGGACACTATACTGTAAACGGGCGCCGTCCTTCGGATGAGACGTAAAACCGAGGTCCTGACTCTCTGTGGTCATTAAAAATCCCAGGGCGTTTCTCGAAAAGCGTAGGGGTGTACCCCGGTGTCCTGGCCAAATTTCCCATCGGCCTTTATCAATCATGGCCTCCTAACAGTCCCCCTCTATGAATTGGCTACATTACTCTGCTCTCCTCCCCGCTGAGAGCTGATGTGTGGTGAGCGTTCTGGTGCACTATGGCTGCTGTCGCATCATCCAGGTGCTGGTGGTGGAGGGGAGTCCCCATTACCTGTAAAGCGCTTTGAGTGGAGTGTCCAGAAAAGCAATTATTATTATTATTATTATTAACATCTGTGGCTGCCTACTGCATTCTGGTACTTCTTGTAAATTGTAATTTCTACGTCAGGTGTTTTGTTTACTGCACACAAAAACAGGGTTGTCTAGCACTGTCACAAAGGTGAGATTCCTGTAACGAATGGGAACTTTCTTTTTTGTGTTCTTCCATTTGTGGGTAGCAAAAGAGGAAAGATGCATGAAAACTAGTTTACTAAAGAAACGCTCAAAACAAATATCTGTATTTCATTGCTATATTTTCTATAGCACCATTCTTGTACTATAGCACTTTGTACTGCATAACAGTGTTACAAATTTTTTTTTTAAATACTTTTTAAATATTAACTTAGTTTTATTAAAGTCTTAGTTTAAAATAGTCTTAAGAGCACCCAGTTAGTCTTGATTTCTGATGAGAGTGTGCTCCTGAGCTCTTTCACATAGTTTAAACATACACTTTCTTGTGTAAAAAATAAAACGTGAGACATCAAATTTTAATTGACCGCTTGATATATTTGTCTTAAACAACAGCTGGGTTAAAAAGGATATTTAATTTAAAAAAGTAATAAATAGGTAAAAGTATTTTGCAGTTTGAGGCCATTGCAGGGTTTTGAATTGCTTTCATACACTGAGAGGATCTGGGCCGCTTGAAGGTGCAGTTGTGGCAACGTGATGGGTAGGAAGGGGAAAAATTTAGTGTAGCTACAGTCGCTTAGTCAGAATTTACCCTAAGTGCACTATAGCTGTTTAATCAAGTCAGAGATGTGGCACTCAACTTTTGTTCTTGGCATTGACATTGACATCTTGACATTTTTGAGCAAGAAGGTTTTAGCAAGTAGGGAAATTTAAAATGTTTCCATGCTACAGTTGCTTCTCTTACAAATTAAATTCAATTAACCTTTATTGCCGCTAAGAGAATTTGTACTGCACATCAAAAGCTCATAACATATAACACGTGACAATAATGCAATACCACAACAGTACAATACCATGATACAAAACAATATTTAAAACATTGCTCAGTAAGAACGTAATCCAATATAATAAGAATCCAATAGGATAAAAACAGGCAGTTATCTGGTAAAGTATCTAAAACAATAATAAAATCCCTACCTCCAAATAGTCTTTTTATTGTTCATCGATTGAATGCTTTTAGGTATAAATGAAGTGGATGCTCTCTTAGTCTTTAAATAGGGGACATGGTTCCTCCTTCCAGAGGATAGGAGAGTATGTTCTTAAAAGCGTTGATGAGAGGGGTCATCTAAGATTAATAATATGTTGCTCTGTTAGACCTGTTATTGAGCCCAAGAATGTGCCGGTAATCTTGCCACCAGTCCTGAACACTTTGTTCAACTTGTTTTTGTTTAGCAAAGACAAGACACCTTACTAGTTCTGAATGCAAAAATGCCTCCTAATTTGAAAAACTTTCACACCATCATATATCTGTTGGGTATTTTTTGGTCCCTTGCAGTTTCGCTTTTAATCTTTTGAGATTTTTGGTTGTATTGAATAAAAGCACATGATCACACAGCCATATATCATAGTTGATACTTTTCTCCCTCTGTTTCACATAAAAAAAAGTTTCTCCTCATAGCTCAAAACATTTTGCATACTGTACCTGAATAGGGCAAATCGCCATATTCTGCATTAATCATTTTAAGAAACATTTGGACTTAGGGTGTGGTTCAAACCACTAACCCTGATATAATTTGCAAACACACATTGCGCTTTGTGGTGTAGAATGCAGTGATATATTGTTAGTGTCCCAGGTCAGTTTTCCTCCTGTATTTGTTTGTGCCAGGGCATACACATCTTATGCTGATGTAATTTCTCCCATGGTGGCATAATTTGATAATGTATCTCTTGAGTTTAAATGTATAGATGGAATTGTGTGGCAGAAATGCCAAAGTTGCAGACATCCTTGAGTGAGTAGACAGACTTCTGACCAAAGCTGGGAAGAATCCATGGCACTGTCTGTGTTGGGAAAATAATTGATGATTCTACAAATTTTGAGATTTTCACTTGTAAACTAAGTTGCAGAATGTCTGCTGCATTTTTTCAGGAAACTGTTGCCACATGTAGGAGGAACTAATGAGAATTAACGTATGGCTAAATGACTGATGTAGAGGTAAGTGGCATGGGTTTATGAGGGAATGGGTATCCTTTGGGAATACATGGGTCCTGTAGAAGCAGAATGGGTAGCGAATACCAGAGGGGCACTGATTTATTGTGAAGGAGTGTGTGTAAAGTATTTGAGGAATATCTACACTAGGGGGCAGCACACACACAACGGGCCAATTGTGTTGGGATCAGAAAAGCCCAGGGCAGCTGAAAGAACACAGCTGAGACAAATGGCACATTGATTCTTAACTGTATATGCTGGAAGCATAAGAAATAAAAGGCAAAGACTCAAGGAGTATAGTAGTAAGTGAATGTAGGGATGGAATACAGTGATGAATGTAAAATCAATGGGCTTGCATGTTTTGAAAAGACAGGTGGGATAGAGGGGGTGATGGAGTGCCTTAAAGAACTGAAACATGACGGCACAGACGATTAGACTCTATATAGGTTAAGCTGGAAAAAATCTATGGGCTTAACAGCGTTATAGGCATTATAATTCTAGAGAAGCAAAACAAAGGAATAGAGCTGTAGGACAAGTGTTGAATTTGGTACAGATGGATGCAGAATACAGAGAATGAGGAAGTTTAAAAACATTAAAGACTCAATAATTTTATTCTTGGTGCAAATAAATCCAAGTTTAAGGAATGGTGAAATTGTGGGGAGGAAAAAGAAGAAAGAGTATTCTGCAGACTACATAAAAGGCAAGATTCAGAGAAAAAGTAAACAACGCTACAGGTCCTTTTGAAGGAAGTTTTTCACTAACAGTTCCTAGCCAGACTGTTGTTCTGCTTAGAGCCCTGTTACTCCTAGGTTGGCCTCTGGATCACAATGGCTTCTTAAGACAAAACATTTATGAGACCTTGTTCACAGGAAACAGCATGTTACAATTTCTTATTGGGCCAGTAGAAGCAGTGGAGGACTTGGGGATCTGTGTCAGGTCCATTTCTCTTCCTTATACTTATTACATAAATCCTGGTGTAGTTAGCAACTAGTTAAATGTGCAGATAAATAGAGGAAGGAGGCAAGTACAGAAGTACTGGGCAGACACCTGGCAAATGATCTTAATGTTTATAAGTGATTTGCACAATAGGACTAGCATATTTTATATGTAATTCTTATATATACTGAAACTGCGCTTGGAATGTTCATGGGTTTAATGAAGTGGGGAAGCAATACAAAAGCAAACAGTATTAAGGTATATAATAAAAAGTGTGAAATGTAAAGGATATTCTGCATAATGTATAGGTGAAAGATTTTAAATTAAAAGATGCTTTAGGTTTCAAATAAGAGCAACAAGAATGCTATCTGGTCTCAAGGGATTGTTTTAGACAGCTTAACGGTAACAAAATCTCTTCAATGTGGAACAAAAGTATGCAAAATCCCCAGCAGTATGGATCGGTTCAACCCAGGAGACTGTTTTACACTTACTAGTGAAATAGAGATATTTGTGGTCACCGTGGAAACCTAGTGGGAATCCAAATAATAGGATACACTTCTTTATACAAGGAGACGTGAATGTCTGGAACATCCTTTTCAATTGAAGTTTAAAGTGTAGTTTTCTTCAAAAATGGCTGATTGAAATATTATATTAACTTATCTGCGTAACTGCAAAATTAGCAATATCTGCTAAATTGCTGACAATTGTTTCTAACATTTCTTATGTTCTTGTTTACTCAGTTATTAAACACACTTACATCTTGAAAGCTTTATCTGCACTGTTTTCCCCAATTAACAATTTGGTTTTGAGCTCAACAGAGTTCCAAGATTCTCCATGTCTCTAATTGTGAGTAGCATTTGTTGTGGTGTTTAGGATTGAGATTTAAATAGATCCAAACAGGGCCAATGTCTGCATTTATGTGTAGAAATATGGTGTTTCTGAATCCTTGCACAATTCTTTATCTGTTTATTCATATACATTTTCCAAATGCTAATGTTTTAGATTGTGAAGGCAGTCCGTTGTAAATAGTGTTTAGAAATATATACAGTGGTGCTAGAAAGTTTGTGAACCCTTTAGAAGTTTTTGAATTTCTTCATAAATCTTACCTAAAATGTGATCAGATCTTCATCAAAGTCATAAAAATAGATAAAGAGAACCCAATAAAACAAATAACACAAAAATGATATACTTTTTCATTCATGTATTGCTCAAAATGATCCAACATTAAAATGTCTTTGTCAGAAAACGTATGTGAACCTATGCTGTCAGAAACTGGTGTGACCCCCTTGAGCAGCAATTACTTCAACCAAACGTTTACGGTAACTGTTGATCAGTCCCGCATGTTGGCTTGGAGGAATTCTGGTCGATTCCTTCTTACAGAAGTGCTTCAACTCAGTGATGTTGGGGGGCTTTCTTGCATGAACTCCTCACTTCAGGTCCTGCCACAACATTTCTGTCTGGACTTTGACCTGGCCATTCCAAAACAAATTTTCTTCTGCTTCAACCATTCTTTGATATACTGACTTATGTGTTTAGAGTCATTGTCCTGCTGCAAGACCCAGCTTCTGTTGAGCTTCAGTTCACAGATGGGTACCCTGACATTCTCCTGAAGAATCTGCTGGTACAATCCAGAATTCATAGTTCTGTCAATGATGAAGACTGGAATCCCGAAGTGCTGGTAACAGGACCTCTAGGGGATGGCAAGTCTCCGCTGGGTCATTTATTTTACTTTATTACTTAAGCCATTGTTATTAAGAGGCATGTAAGCAGTAACCTTAGTGCGATAAGCTCTAATGTTGGAGCACCGGTCTCACTGGTCTAATGGAGAGCCCTGTCTTGAATAGATTGTCTGGTGGCTTGACTGTCTGAGAGCAAGAGGTTAACTAATAATTGGTGACATTAGAAAATAGTGCTTTTGACGTTAATCACCATCTAGAAAACTGGAGCTCATCACAAATATTTAATATAGAAAAAATAAAGTAGAGGAAATACATCATATGTGATTAAAAATGTGATTGGACTATAGCTTCACCTGTATGGCTCCTTCAGAAATACCGATTAACTCTCAGCCCTGGATAAATGGTGTGTAAATCCTGTAGAGCCTGAAGTTTTGTTCTACTGTTGTATTAACTCTCAGATCTTTCTTTCTCAGAACTGAGTTACAGTAAGTTATAGAGAAGATAAAAAAATAATAATAAATAATGCACAGTTAAATGTCAAGTAAATTAATGATTTAGGAAGAAAAAATATAACTCAAATGCAGCTGCCAACCTATATCTGGTGCACCTTTGTAAAGATATGTAATTTCCATTCAATAAAAGCAAAGTTCCATTAAAAGCAAGCACTGTATTAGATTATATAATTTAATGAAAGTTACAGTTGCCTGTACTATTAAACATTAAAACAGTTATTTTTAATGTTATGCTTGTCACCCAGGCTTGAAGCCATTTATAGTTGTAATGATTTGATCTGAATTATTGTGTTCTACAGACTCGTGAAGTGAAGAGTTGGGCATTGACAGATCAGATTGCAGGAATAATTAGTGTAGCATTTTTAATACTAGGTTGGTATGAGACTTCATATGCTGTAGAAAGAGTAAGAAGATAGAAAAAGAAAAAAATGGCCTCTAAACAGGTACTAGAAACTTGCATATTAAAGTGTTGTTTTTCAAATGTCATTTATAGTGGAAACATTAGTAATTAGTATTAAAATTAATGTGAAACACATAGAGAATCCTTTTAATTGCAATTTAGTTACTTCAAAATAAGTCCTTTTTCATTAGGAATTATTCTGTACGTGAAAGTTGAAGGCATAGAAAAACTTGTGGTTATATTTTGACAAATATTTCAGTCTCATGCTTTGAAGTTAAAGGGCCTGCACTCTTTTTTTAGTACTTGCTCAATTAAATAAAAAAAAATCAACTGTCTTTCTAAGATTTTCTCAATTTACATAATGAAAATTAATTCAATAATTAAAATAGGCATTGATTCTAAATTTGTATTCTATAACATTTTTTACTTTGTTTTAAATTTGAGTGAAATGTGCTTTGTCCATTTTCCCTTTAATCAGATCCAATTACTTTTACATCACGGCTGCCCAGAGACTTTCCTAATATTTCTCTCAAGTCATGAGTTTTAGAGAAGACCTTCTAAAAAACCTTCTAAAACAATTTGACATCTCTGAGCATCTCTCCTGTGAAGCTGTTTTAGTCGGAGCACCTTGATGGACCTTTTCCTCTGTGAAACTAAGGAAATTAAAGGGTTCAAAAGCTCACATTGATCACTCTGTCATTGGCATTGTCCAAATCTTCTGTTGATCTGGTAACGTAAAAGCACATAAAAATCAATAACAATTTTTAGCTCACAAAAAGGACTTTTTCTTCAGTGTTACTTGGTGTATCTGTATTTAATCTAGAAATGCCAGAATCTAGTAAAGGTCAAGTGTTTGTACTGAACTTGTCTTTACTTAAAGTTTTGTAATAAAGAGGCAGCACAGAAAGTTACAACACATTTGTTTAGGTTTGCTTTCCATAGCAAGAACAAAACGGAATTGCAATTGATTGTCAAAAACCTGTATATTAGTGGAATCCACCAAATTGGTCTATTACCCTTTTGCCCTGTGCCAGGTGAGCTGGATTAGAAATCAAAGGAAGATAAGTCACTATTGAATTGGATTTTCACAAGCTGGCCCTGGGTCAAATGGTCCTTAGAAAGTGCACAGTAAGAACACAGGTGAAAGAAGCTACAACGTACACTAAATGTTTTTTCATTATCATCCTCCTTATAAAAACACAGTAACTTCAGATTGAAAATCAATATTACAGTACATGAGCAAAGAAAGTCCAAACAATGCTTACTCTTTCAATCAGGCTACAAACATTATTCTTAATATATCTCACAATACAGACTGACCCTGGGGTCAATAATAATTAAAACTACAGTAGTACTGTTGTAGCAACTATAATTATAGTGATTTTGTGGTCTACTTAAAAAAATTATGATAATTATAGTAGTATTTATCATTGTTTATTAGTAAGAGACAACTACAAACATTGATACTGTTACGTTTATATACACAAGTAAGTCCATACTGCAGGATATTGATCTTCACACAAATGGACCAAATGAATGGAAACAGGCCTAAACCTCAGTCCTATGTCAAATGTATGTAACCTTAAATTTACAGATAATCCTAATTGTAACTGACCTGAATGCTAAACTTACACTTTACCACAACCCTTACATTTACCAATTACAGAATAACTATAGTCTTCTCTATGTTTTATGGGAAATTTTATTATTTAACAAAGATGAAGTGTTGAGTACTGAAGCACAGTACTCTATTTTGCCCGTTGTAGCCAGTTCTTAAAGACCAAATACTGTATTATGCAAAAGTGCCCAAAACATAAAGCTCAGCCAAACAGCAGTACAGCAAGTAAACACAGTTTTTGGTCTGGGGGACGTGTTTCCTTTTAATGTCTCAATAATAATAATTGCATACAAAAACACCATAGGAAAGATAGAACAAGTTAGTGCTGAAGTACATATTTCTCATCTCATTTGACTTATTAATCTTGAGCAGGAGAAAGGCGTACAATACATATAGTGTCACATATTTGCTGCTTAAAATTAGTAGCAGCTGAATGACTTAATTAAGCTTTTCTGGGCAGATAGACATTTCCAGTTAATAATGTGCAGAAATTACATCTGAACGAAAACACCATGAACAGGTTAGTCATGATAACTGGAATCTTTGATGACAGGACATACACAAGATTGCCAAATGGAGGAGACCATTCTGTCCATCTTGCTGGTTTGGTAGCTTAATAATTAAGTGAATTTAAGTTTCATCCAGATATTTCCTGAAAATAAGAAAAAAACCCAATTTGGGACTAAACAGCAATCCTGGGAATCCTGAGGTCCACGACTCTGAGCAGAACCTCAGTGTATTTACTTGTTTTTTATTATTTACCCACATTGTCATGATGAGGAAACAGAAGAAGGTGCATAAACACCTGGATCCTTTTAATGCACATTCATACAGCTTAATTCACCCACGTGACAAGTCCTGTTAATGGATCAATGTTAAACTGCCCAGCATCTATCAAAGCCATGATTTTGTTTAAGCTCATTTCCTTGCTGCTGTTTCTGTGGTTGCCCTATTTCTATATCATTTGCAAATTTAATTTGCTAACTGCTCTAAAATCTAAACCATTGTTAAAGAACAGGAATAGCAGTACACCTATAGGAACTATGTGATCAACATCTGAACTGTAGTAGAACATTTTAATGTAATCTAATCCAGAAATTATTGTATTGTATGATATTTTTGTTTCTATTTCATTGTTTCTTATATAAATCTGGAGGGCATTGTATGTTGTGTGTATCTTGACTAAAAGGTGCCTTTTTATAGTTGGAAAACATGGTCTTGTCTCCTTTTATACCTATCCTAATGCCATATGGATATATTAATGTTCTCTGTAGTTCCTTAAAAGCCCCCCTTTTACAGCCTGCCAGTAAAGGTACAAATAAGCAACAACAATAGTAAGAAATCAGCAAAGAAAATTGATCTTTGGAGAGCAGATCAAAAATAGTAATAGAAAATTCAGATTATTCATTGAGAGACAGGAACACAAGCTTAACTCGGTTCTTCCCACCTAATATATCTTGCTTACGTAGCAGATATGCATGTCCTCCATAGAGAGTAGTGTTTTCCAGTGGTAATACAGGAGAAACGGCAGCAAAATAATTCTACCATCTGCCAAGTGAGCCAGGATTTAAGCCTTACTTTATAGAAAATCCACCTGGAATAACAGCAGTAAAAAATCAATAAATCTTTTAAACCTTTGGTTTGGTGATGTCTTCCAAAATATTAAATGAATTCATGTTGAATGTATTTTACATTTGGGTGAAAATAAAATCTGTATAATAATTTTCCTTAGTAGGCTAGTGTTTAATGAGACTTTGAAACTTCTGTAGACTACTAATGCTGTAGTCTGCAATAAAGCAAATCTTTCCTCAATTTCCAAATCTATCACTTCTAAGTTGGTACAATGCAGTACAATGTCGGTCTGTGGCGTTTACGGTTGTCTACAGACAATATGTATAGCCTTTTCGAAACCCTCCAATCTGGGTGGATCTTCTAGTAGCTTCTGATTCTGGTTCTCTTTCTATACTCATTCTTCTTGATCTAAGTGCTGCTTTTGACACTGTTGACCATGACATCTTACTTTCTGCCTTGAGACTGTGTTTGGAGTTTCTGACATTGCTCTTAAATGGTTCAAGTCTTACCTCACTGATCGCTGTCACTTTGTCTTTCTTAATGGGTATAGATCTGAAATTGATATTCTATAGTCTGGTGTTCCTCAGGGCTAAATACTGGGCCCCTTGCTTTTCAGCATGTTTCCACTTGGTTGGCTTTTAAGATCACATGGCCTCAGTTATTATTTCTATGCTCATGATACTCAAATATACTGTACATCCTTACCAAACCTAACACTAATGTGGTTATCTCTGTTCGAACCCTAGATTCTTTGATGATAGAGTTTAGCCTGCACTCGGGATGAATTAGCAAATCGGGATTTCCTGGAATCAAATTACTTCTATGAAACATATAACTTATAGCATGTGAATTTCTCAGCGCCATTGTACATTTTGCACATTTTGTACGAGTTATTTAAGTGCTTCAACAAGCTTATGGCTGGAGCTGTGAGCCCTAGACTTCTCCGTTGTGTGGTAAACTGAGGATAACCATTAGCAAGCTGTGTTACACTCCTTTGTTTTGCTGAAGTTGATGGTGAGGCTGTTGTCTTCACACAGTGTTGAAAGGAGATTGACCTCCTCCCTGTAGGCCCTTTCATCATTTTCTGTAATCAGACCTACAACTGTGGTGTCATCGGCAAACTTGATGATGGAGTTGGTGTTATTTTTGGCCTTACAGTCATGGGTGTAGAGAGAGTAAAGCATCGGACTAAGCACACACTCCTGGGGGACCCAAGTGTTCAGAGTTAGTGTGCCGGAGGTGTGGTTTCCAAGCCTGACAGCCTGGGGTCTGTCTGTCCGGAAGTCCAATATCCAGTTGCAGAGGCTGGTGTCATGACGCAATGCACTGGGTTTCTTGACTAGTTTCACTGGAATGATGGTGTAAGAAGCTGAGGTGAAGTCGATGAATAGTAGTCTTGCATGTGTATTTTTTATCCAGATGGGATATGGCAGTGTGTATGGGCCATCTGTGGATCTGTTGGGCCGGTAGGTGAATTGGTACGGGTCCAGTAGTGTGTCTGGAATGGTGTCCTTAATGTGCCTCATGACCAGCCTCTCGAAGCACTTCATGATGACAGGTGTTAGTGGCACCGGTCGGTAGTCATTAAGGCATGTCACTGTGGTTTTCTTTGGTATTGGGGTGATGGTGGTTGTCTTGAAGCAGGTGGGGACTACAGCTTTGGCCAGGAACATGTTGAAAATGTCTGTGAGTACACATGCCAGTTGATTGGCGCAGGCTCTGAGAATGCCGTCAGGTCCTGGAGCCTTGCATGTGTTCACTCTCGGCAGACATCTCCTCACCTCATCTGCAGACAGCCAGAGCACCTGGTTGGCTGCGGAGGGTGCAGCTCTGATGACTGGTTCTGTGTTGCTGGCTTCAAACCGAGCATAGAAGGTGTTGAGCTCGTTAGGCAGGGAGGCATCATGGGCGGGTGCACAGATGTTCTTCCTCTTGTAGTCTGTGAGGGCCTATATACCTTGCCACATGCGCCGTGGGTCATTAGTGTTCCTCTAATTCTTGTTTGAGTGTGTTTTTTGCATGTTTAGTACCATTCTTTAGATTGATCCTGACTGACTTTTAGTTCTGATTTGTTGCCCAATTTTGAATGCTGCATCCCTTACTTATCCTGATTAGGATGCGAACCTCACTGTTCATCCATGGTTTCTGGTTAGGAAAAGTTCTGATTTCTTTTGTGAGTGTAATATCAGCACATTTCCTGATTTAGCTAGTGACTGATGATGCATATTCCTGTATGTCAGTGTGTGATCTCCTCGTCTGTTTGTGTGTGTGTATATATCCTGTTATGTTCTGACCTTGTGCCCGGGGTATAGTCTTGGGTATGGTGAATAGATGAACAAAAGCTAATGTTACTACGTGAAATGGGATACATTATTAATAGGAGCCTGTCCTACATTAAAAAGCAGCATCATGTCAAGCATTCAGTCTGTCATTCTGTTGTATCATAAGAAATCTCCCCCCCCCCCCCCCCCTAAGAAAACACAAATCAGTGCCCAGAGGATTCTTTGCTGTTTGCAGGGAATTAAGGCTTATAGGAGCTTGGAAAGGCATGGAGGCATTGAGGTTCACAAATCTCCTAGGTCTTTGTCGTATAATTTAATTTCTGAGATTCTGACATTTCATTTTGAAATCAATGTAATCAAATGGTTGAAACCAGCCTTTCCCGTGATTCAGTCCCTGTGACGGTTTCTCAGTGCAGGCCTCCCACAGCAAGTCCCTGCTCTTTAATTCTCATCGCTTTACAGCCTTGAGGTGCTGTGCTCTAGCAATTGTTGTGTGTCCCTTAGCAATTTAGGGCACAACAGTAGGCAGTAGGTTTAAAGTATTCAAGGGTACCTATAGCTGCCATCCCACAGTTTATTCCTTTTGACTTAAATACAACAGGAGAGTGATAGTTCTTCTGTATGCTCAAGCTGCGCCAGATAATTTGTTTAAGTGGGCGTCAATGTGGGCGCTGGAAAATAAAATCCCTGAAGCTTAAAACCAACATGTCATATAGCTTCCTCATCTTCTGCCAGTGTTCTAAAATTCCTTGCTTGGTCGGTTGTGTGCAGCATATTAATTCATTTGTTTTGACTTCTTCAATGAAAGTCTAGGTTTTCTTTGGCCTTTCTGTCATTTTGAGCAATCTGCAAAGCTACTTAGTCAAAACAAACACATACACAAAAGAATCCAGACAATAAGTTATTTATGCTATGTGCATGTTAATGCTAGGCAGTGGAGTGAATAAATGTTGTAAAGTATAACATTTTGCAGTTTTGTTTTGCTGATTGTCCTGCTGTTGGTCTGCATAAGCCTGCTGAAAGCACAACCCTTCCATGTTAAACTGGCACAAAAGGACAGGGTATAATGATCAGACTGTTGCATTTATCTTTATACTCAAGGCACAAAAATACAAGTAAGATATGTGTTAAAGCTTGTCGATGTGCGTCCACACGCAAAAATGTGTGTAAGGATAATTTCCTTAATTATATCCTTGGTCAGAGGTGTTTTCCTTAGCATTCACCCTGCTTATGGAATAAAGGAAGGTGTGTAGTAATGCACCTTGACTATTCCCTTGGTGTGTGAATATTCATGCTTTCATGATTAATATTGTCTGTTATTTTACCCTGAACCATATGCTATGGGTGTACTGGCTCAGCTTCATTTTCTCATTTGTTTTCCTTCATGAGTCGGTCGGGATTGAAGAGATTGTAGGCAGCATTAAGCGTGTCTCAGCAGAACGATGAACATCACTTTATTTAAATGTATGTGTTGCCTTTATGGCAAATCCCAAAGACTAAGCAAACTGCTATTAAAGTTAACTCAATCAAATTCCTTTTGAATTTATTACTAGATTGTGAGACAGCAGTACCTTGTTTAAAGGGATTCTGTAGTTTACTGGAAGGAAGAGTATTCCCAAAGGTTACTGCTGCCTATTGTTAATTACTGTAATTCCCTTATTTCTGTGTTTAACCATGTGTAAAGTACATGCTCCTCTGAGAACAATACAAAAACCCAATGGGCTTTTATTATTAATAATACCATATATCATGCATTTTTTTATTTGGCTGATGCCTCTATTTAAGAAAACTCACATTCAAAAAGGTACAAATCTGTGAATATTAACAGTGCCAATGTTATAGTGTACATTATAAGAAAGATTAACCATTTATAGAAAATACATATAATCAATTTTTAAAATATTTAAGAGACCATACTTGTTACAAAAAAAGATGCAAGGATTGTATGAAGTTAATAATTAACTCTGGTGGTGAACTTTCGGAAGATTAATATGATGTTTAAAAACAAATCCACCTTCAAGTGGAAGTTTTTGTTTTTGGTCCAATTAATATAATCAGCTGAGCAAAAATTAAAAAAAGCAACAACTGGAGTGCTTTCAGAAGACTGCTTATGCGTATTCTAACTGCCATTGCAACTTTAAAATTTCCATTAACCTGTATAAGCATATAGAAATTAAATTTGGACCATTAACCCCAGAATAATCTAGACTCTAAAGTGACTGTTTAGAGCACAATCAGCAATATGTTACTCATTGTGAAAAATATTGAGAAACAAGCTGCTGGACACTGGGAATTACTGATGGCCGAAAGGGGAAAGACCCAAGACCTGCAGTAAGATGGAAATAGGGTTAAGAGCTGAGGATAGATGTGCAAGGATAATTGCAACTTACTGTAGCAGCAATTTAAAAAAAAACATGATAATTAAATGTATCACAGTATGATCTTTATAGAATATAAAACTACCTATCAAATGTGAATATGACTGGGTTTTTACAAAACTCCTGGGTTTGAATTTTTTATACCATGTAAATGTTCATATATTTACACGTAAAGTTGCAGAGTGAAATGTGCTGTTTTAGGTTACTCTTGCTGTAAAGAATCTGGAATCTAGAAAATAACAGGAAGCTTACGTTTTACTTTTGTCATAGGCGTAGTCACCCCACAGGCATTTGTAAAAGCAGAACACTGAAAAATAATTAAGGCAAGAAATTAAGATTTTAATTAGTAAATTAGTAAATACATTAGAAGTTTTCAGAATAGTGAAATGCAATTGCTTTCTTTTTCTTCATGTATTATTCTTTTTTTAAAAATAAACAATAATGGTTCAGACTGAATTCTTCAACATTTGTAACTACTGTACATGGATTCAGATTGACAGTTGAGTAATGGCATACTTTGTCATACTTGTGGTATGATCAATGTTAGTGAATCTTTATTTCATTTACACTGAATCTGTGCCATCTAACATTTTATCCATGGCATCCAAAATATTTTTCATATATGTTATTTTGGCACTCTATACCATATATATATATATTTGGTCTTTCTCTTATAGGGTCTTTTCCCAGTTTCCATATTTATTACCCAGTGGAGTCTCAGTACTGAACCTGATCAACATGTTTGCTACACAATGCAATGGATTTCTGTGACAGTGCTCTAAGAGAGACTGCATAGTGACAGAATAACATCCATTAAATACATTGTTACCCTAATAATGATCAGTAATGCTGAAAGTGCATGTACATGCATTATGGAAATTTGTTTTGCACTTTTATGAGAGATTCTTTCTAAAGAAGAGCCTAATGCTTCAAACTGAAGAGCTGATTGTTAGTCATTAGACATGTTTCTGCAATTTTTAAAATACTTTTATGGGTTTAAAATTACAATCAATTGGTACTCAGTCCACTTGTTTGAAATGTACTTACATTCCTCCTTTTAAAGGTGATTCTTCATATTTATTACATCCTCCATCATGGGTATCCAGAGATCCCATTATAAGAAATTTAAAACTGGATTTTCTAGCCCATTTCGTTACAATTCTTATTGTGGTGACAAAGTTATAAACTGGGGGAAAGGTTAGAAATTCTTAAAAATGTACATTTGTCATACAAACAGCAAGAAAATTGGATCTTATTTTCATCTCAGTGGCGGCTATGAACAAGGACAGTTATCAAGTACTGAATCTGAATGAATCTTCAGTATTATTTTCTTATTGTAAGTCTAGTAGGAGCCCTTTGATAACTGCATTTAAGTCTACAATGTGGAACTTTTCACAAGCTGTCTATTGTGGGGCAACCTATAAAAAAAAGACATAAAAATAGTATAGTACAAGAGTACCTGCAAAAAAAATAGTTATTTTGAGCAGCTAAAATAACGAAAGGTTGTAGTTGTTCTTGTGTTTGTCTGTCTTTCTCTGTATGTCAGTATCTGTGTTTCTCTACAGTTATTTTATTTTTAGGTTTTATTCATTTATATTCTGTTCATGGTAAAAATATTTTTTTCCATATTCTGTGTAATGAGATTCCTTTTGTAATCATCTGTTATCATAACATTAGTGTATACAACAGCGTATTTTTTATACTGAATACCTTTTATGTACAAAAATATTAGTTGGGTTTATTGATGGGCACAGGGTTTTTCAACATGTCATTAGAAATGACTTAAATACTTTCTGACATTTTGTCTACTGTGGAATAAAAAAACAATCTAGTACATCCTCCGGGATGCTTTTTTAATATTAATAGTCTGGCCAGAATTTAGAAGATTGAGATCCCCTGTAGTCACTGTTAAGGGTTTTTCTCAGGCTTCTGGTAAGAGCACATAGCCATGAGTCTTATATGATCTTGTGTTGTTGGAGTTGAGCAATACAAATGGCTGTAAAGATGTCATTGTTTTCACTTCAGCATCACAAAGGAAGAGTTGGCTTTGTACAGTATGGTTTTTGCATAGTGGAGTGGACTATATTTTTTGGTAATTTTTAGAGTTGCTATGATATTTTTAAATGAACATAATTTGATTTTATTAATAGATGCTTTTGACGACTTGTGACTTCTGATGCTGCACCAGGGACAGTCATTTTACTTTCCCAAATCCTTCCAGAAAACATCCAGAAAAAAAGACCATTGTCAAGGTCACAGAGCTCATGTCTGCGTGGTTCACACCATGTTACTTCAAGTGACAACCCAGGCTGATTGAAAAGCCTGTTCTGAAGTGTCCTCAAGGGGCAGGAGGTGGTTGAATAGGTGCACCACAAGTGTTTTTTCAGTCTAGTTGATTTTAATTTTGTTTTGGGGGGAGGCGAGGTTTGCAAAGTAAAACATACCTAAAATTAATTTAATAAATGCTGCAGCAAATGGACAGCTAAGGGATTTAAACAAAACATAACTGCAGCTCAAAGATTTGGATTGTGATGGAATCTTACTTAAGAGGAGGGAAGTGCAGTCATAACTTAGAAGACTTGAGTGGTCCCTAAAGCATTGTGGGACATTCTTACCTTACCTTCATGTCATCCTACAGTCACTTTTGAATAGATACTGTTCTATTAGATCTATGAATGCATATATACTGTTTCAAGATACTGTTTAAAGAAAAGCACATTTTAAGAATCTTAAATATGTATATTGCTGTTGTAAAAAAATATCCTGGATTACTTTTCTCATTCTTTTGCAGCCTTGTACTCTATTATTTTGTTCTGCGTCTTCCTGTGGATCCCATTTGTCTACTTCTATTATGAAGAAAAAGATGATGACAACATCAACAAATGTTTGGTAGGTTCTGTGGAGATAAGGAGGTGGAATGTCAGAGGTGGTTAATGGCTTTAATCAGCACTGCAGCCTGTTATTGTGGCTCAGCTTAGCCCACCATAGCTGTATCAGCTTGAGTAGCTCACGGTGTAGAGGCTCCCTTGACCTGACACCTTTGTGAAGGTTCTTTTGTCTTTGTTGCTGTCAGGTGCCCACAGCGGCATGCTGCTGTGAGCGCACACTGTCTGTAACCTGTGGATCTCATTCACAGCTGCATCTGTTGAAAGATGTAGGATCCTGCCATGACAATCTGCTCAGCTATTTATACAAGGTGGAGCAACCTTTGCACAAGAATAGAAGTATCTGCTTTGATAAATGGCTATAATATAGTCCAGCGCAGTATGAATCTTCCATTGCTCCACACAGAAGCCTGTTTTGCATAATATACTAAACCTAGGTAAATGGCTGCGCTGTGTACTGATTTAACCTTTACACAGCATATGGATGAAACTAAAAACAAATATTTCAATTCAGAGTTTGCATGTAACTCTGTAAATGGGTATAATTAATTCTGTATTCTTAGAGGAAGAAGCTTCCATGCAGTATATGCAACCTCACAAGTATTACAAACAGAGGAGCTTTCTCTGCCTTCTTGAGTATGTGCGAGTTTGAGTATTTATCTTAGAAATGCAGAAGTCATGGTTGTACATGTACTGATTTAGTGAGGTTTGTCATGTCAAGCATTAAATAATGTTTAAACATTCAACAAAGCCATACATGTTGAAATGTTGTATGATGAAAACATTACTGTATTAACTATATATATAGTGTTTTATAATAAAGTAAAATAAATTACTTACATCTAGAATATGCTGTGAAGTCTTTACTTAATGACTTCAATTGGTACCTCCAATTAGGATATTTTTCTATTCACAAAGAGGTTGAGAATAGTGGAATATATGGCAAAAATACATAATTGTATAATTAATAGGTTTATTCCATGCTGAAAAGAGAAGAAAGAAAACAATGGTTTTGGTGAAGCCATCTGAAGAAGGCTCCACAGCTGAAATGTTGTTTTCTTTCTTCTCTTTTCAGCATGGAATAAACCTATTATTTGTTCCTTAGCAGCCTATGCATGCTGACACAGCTACCCACCTGAGCTACATAATTGTATGTTGCTTTTGAGCTGACAAAAGCAGTTTATCTTAGTTCTATGAAGCATTAAAAAGGAATGAAAGCTAATTTTTATACATATCTGAATGCCTTTCTAAAATTGAAAGTCTTACACTCAGGTTTGCTTAAGACAGCAGTTGAACAAAAAGTCAGCTTTCCATCATCCAGGCTAGAGACTTAAATTTTAAATGTCTTGGTTAACTTTATTTTATTAAAGATTTTTTTTTTTCGTTACAGCAAGTGAAGAATGCGCTTAAGTACACAGTTGGATTTGTCATTGTCTGCTCTGCCCTTCTTCTAATAGGGTGAGTGTTTGGTCTGAAAACCTTCCTTGCACTGGGTCTGAATGTGCCATCTTGCTCAGTCAATGAAGAGAGCTTTAAAGTAAATCAAGGGTTTCCCTGTCTTCTTTTAGTTTATACAAATATTGCTAAACCCCCCACAAAAATGAGATCGGGACTGGATCGTACTTTACAAAAAAGTTTTGTTGGGTAGAAACTGAATTTCTGTGTTTTGCATTGCACTGTTACATTTCTCCATAGTGAGTGGTGGAGTTAAGAGTTTAGCATTGAAAGTTTGTTTTTCATGTTCATTGCCAAACAAGCAAAGTGGAAACTTATTTGAATAAAATTTGAATAGTATCACATGTTTTTGGAGTCCTTGAATGTTAACTTTAGTCTTGTGTTTATGTTGAAGCTATGTCAGCACTGTTTAAATTAGGCAAAAAGGTATTATTTTCGCACTGAGGGTAGACGTACTTGCTAGGTGTCACTTTCAAAGTAGAACGTTTGACATTGTAACACAGCATCTTACCAGCAGCAGACTTTGAGAAAACTGTCTCATGGTGCATTACCCACTCTTCATTTAATTCAAAGCCAAGTTCCAGCAGATCTATGTCTCCCGTGGATTAAAAACAGGGCAGAGAAACGTTGCAGGCCTTTTTGCTCATAGCAGGCAGATTTTGCTGTGTCATGACAGGGCTGTATGATTATGTACTTTAAAGGAGACTTGATACTAAAATCTACAGTGATATGTGTCCAGGCCTTTAGATTAATATGATTTGACCTCTTGAAACAGTGTTCTATTTAACCCCTGGCTTACAGTGTTTGTTCTCAACTATGTTTGCTTGGTATAAACATAATTGATTTCTTTGTTCACTACAGACAGTAACATGCTTGCGGTTCAAGTCATAATTTAATGTGCTCTGAACCATTAAATAGAGCTCTTGTTGAAACACTGTGTTGAATCAAGAAGCCAATCCATGTGGCAGATTGTGTGGGCCCAGGTTTGAAAAGTTCTTTTCTGTGACAGAAGTAATTTCACTCCACTTTGCCTTTTGAACTACCTTCTCCCATTTCATTTTGGGGAAAAAGGTTGTATTTTTTCTAAGTAGAGCCATTGAAGATTCATACATTTTGTTGAATCATTTTGTCAGTAATGATGGTCTCAGGAACTGCTGATATCGATGCTTTTCTGTTTGTTTTTAAACTACTTCCTGAGATCCAAGGATTATGTTAAACAAATATATTTTAATCCTTTTGTGTCAATGGTTTACAAATTGAGAGCTGGTAGAAATACTGCTGCTACAAGTCTTGAAATATAAAAATACAAATACATGATTCTAGAACAAAGCCACTACATTTGGACTGCTTTCCAGTGATTGCAGTGGTTTGTCAAGGCCTAAACCAAATTGCTTTATCTACCAAGAATCATAGAACTAAATTTGTGTAGATCCATTCTGTTTTTAAATGCAAGGTGGTAGATAGCAATTGAAATGGTGAGACGACCCCTTTGCTAATTAATAATTTGGTCAATATACCAATAGCATTCATGAGGAACAAGTAAAATGGTACTATGGGAGTACACTGTAGATAAAGGGAAATTATTTAACTTTGTGATGAAGACCTTTAGTTTGGAAATAAAATGTGCTTTGATCCGCGGAAAGTCTAAAGAAATAACTATCATACTGTACAGATTGGCAATTGAGAATTTTGTAACATAATGTGTGGAGAAGAGATACTATTGATATATTTCAGATATGTGAATGAAAGCTATAAGATTATTTGTATAGGTTCCCAGCTGTAAAATGGATTTCAAATTAATCTTATGTTCTGTTATCAAGTATTAATAAATTGAATTGTAACTGTAAATGAAAATGCCCTAGAATTAAGTATGTCCTTGTGGTATCGGTGTCATATAATGTAAGAGATTCTGTTATGACTGATGGAAGTGAATATATTATTCCTTGTTGATCCTTTAATAAAACTTGGAAAGTAATTTATGGATAAGGTGTCAGCTTTGTTGCCAGAATTCTAATATTTCAGAATTACTGTTTTGCACTGTCCTTGGACTTCTGCATCTTCTCTGAGTTTAGTTTGTGTTTTACAAACATGCTTCTTGCATGCATTATGAAATTCATTATTGCCTGTAGCCTCCTATGTCCAATAAATCACAATTATTGTGTGTAGGAAAGGCCATTGATAGTGGTTAATTTAACTATGCAGCTTTGTCAGACCATTCATAACGTGTAAGGTGAAGAAATGGCTACATCTGTAGCTGTGCTATGTTGTATTTCTTTACATGAAAGGGAGTGGGGCAGGAGCTGAGAGCTGTAACAGGAGTGCTTGGTCTTGAAATGTAGTCAGAAAATCCATCTTTTGGAAACTGGAAACATAAGACGGAAGCTCCGAAATGGTTTTAAAGCCCATTTCTTATTACAATAAAATAGGGAAATTTAAAAGTTATTCTTATTCCAATAATCTTACTGCTTTCAGGTAACATATTAATGTAATTGTAGCCTTTAAAGTGCAGAAAACATTTGTAACAGTAAATGTTTCAGTTTTTCGTATGAATTTAATGTTCATTACAGAGATATTGGTATTGTGATTATAACATCAAACAGATTAAGATTTTAAAGTTTTAAAAGATACTTATTTCTAAAATAATTCAATGTTTTAAGTACAGTATCTTTATTTCTAAGGTTGTCCAAACATGTTTGTCAGGTTCCTTTAACAGTTTCAGAAACGAGAAAAGGTAAAAACAGAAAATGGTTTTGTATAATGAATCGTACTCAAATTAACTGTTTTTTCATTGTTTTTGTGTTTTTGGTAATAATACTTCTAAGTACCATTTTCTTGCTTTGAAAGGAGCCCACAGTTTCAGTTTCTCAATATTTATCTAATATTGTTTCAGAGTATTGTAATCGATGGAAAAGAACGAGGTGTCGTGCAGCATTGGTTTAATGTATTTAGAAGTTACATAATGAATAGGCATCAGTATGTCGCATTGATTTTGGGTCAGTTTCACTCCGCTGGTATACGTTTTAATGTTACAGTTTAAATGGCTGAGTGGTCATGTCCACCTAATTGTAAACCTGTCTTTAATGTTTCTGTATTCCATTAGTGAGATGTCATAGAACTACTCTATTTTTGGATAGAAAATGTGAAGTGTGTCTCCTACATTTTTTTATTATTAACCTCATTAAGCAGTTCCAGATATCCTTTGTTCTCTTGCGTACTGGTATATGAAGCAACCTACAGAGTTTATGAAGCTTTCTTTGAAGTTTGACATAAATAGGTGAAAACCTTGTGATTCCTCTGTGTTTTTATATGTAATGGCTGAAGTGTGTGAAAACATTTAATTTATATTTATGCTCTCTGTTTTGCAGTGCCTTTGTTCCTCTCAATGTACCAGCTAATCAAAACTCGACTCAGTGGGAGAAAGTTACTTACTTGTTTGAGGAGCTTGGCAGCAGTCGTAAGTAAACTTAATTGATATTTTTAATTTATTCAGTATTGGTCATGAGACTTTTCTAACCTGGGATTATATACTTCAACATATATGTTTTCATTATTGTTTACAAGTGGGGAATGAGCAGATGAGTAGCTCACAAAATTTAAACAAGTACCATGTAAATTATATTATCACAGCACAGATATAAAAAGCTTTGGCATGGAGTCCAGTTTTCTTTACTGAAAGGTTAAAATATTAATTGATCCTTTAATTTAATCAGTGTAATGTTTTTGACAATGTATTGCGACAGCCCTGGGAGTTTGGGTGTTGTGGCAACTGATCTTTTTGTAGATAGATAACAGAAAATACTGTTGACAATATTGCAGCCGTAAGTTTACTGAGCTAATTACCCCAGAGCCAAACCCAAGTTTGACACGTAAGCTTTTCATGACTTACCAATTTCTTCAGTTCCTTTCAAATACCTTCTAGTGTATTGTGCACCTCGGCCCAGGAGAAACTATTTCGTTCTCTCTTGTACATCTGTGCAGAATGACAATAAACAATATGAACTGAGCTGAACTAACAATTATCACCGGGCAGCCAAACTGCTAACAGACTTCACAGACCCAGTTCCCATCACACAATTCCACACAGGGTCTTTTTCTTCCTCTGTTTTTCCTCTTCTTTTCCTTTTGGCTTCCACGTTTTAAAGCATCACCAAAGAGAGGGCGGGGAGTCCAATCCCCACAGCTTTTTGCCTGAACCTTTCCAGGCTCACATTATGTTTGCTATTTCCAAAACACATCTTCTCTGAAGTCGGCAAATGCAGTAAAAGGATATCCAAAGGTGTATCTCTTGTCGTGGAAATTTAACTATCAAGGAAGCCACAAGAGAGAGTTCTCACCTGAGTAAGGTCTTTATTTCAATATTGCAATATTGGGAGCCCTGCTGCCACTTCGCAAAGTGCAACCAGAGACTCAATTTGTTACAAGCAGTACAGGGTTTTTATAAGACATTGCGCTGTAAAAAAGTTCAGCACTTGGTCCCTTCTAAAACTTCCCCTTTCTCTAAGAGAAAACAGATTACATCATAGAGCGAGAGAAGAAAAACTAGATTTGTTATTCAAAGCTTATCAGTTACTTTCAGCTAATTCTAATGACCCAGACAGCATATATTGTTTTGGTACATTGTCTTCTAAACTAACCTAAACAGTGTACTTTGTTGACGAACTGTTTTCTAAAATTCTGCACGTACTGTAGCATAGCAGTTATATCCTTGAAATATTATCTAAAAGCACCAATATATTTGTTTGTAAAGCTCTCTACATTTTTAAGAATCAATTAACTCATTAGATTTCCACTACACTCTGATATGGCAATGTTGTTATGCTTTTCATCCCAATAGATCCTAAATATCCCAAAATAGGTCCCACTTCATCCACTTGTGCAGTACCCACTTGGGTGACATGCAACATCTATTATGTGCCAAAACGTTTTTAACTAAATAGTTTGACCCTCAATGAAAAACAAACATCATATAGCACAGTGAGTTATGAATTGAATTATGTCTGACTTAAAAAAAATCTAATAATGTTATACTGTAATCATACAAAATGGTCAGTGTGTTGCCTGCAAGAGATGGATATACAAAGTACTAATTACAGAGGTGGGTGTAAATAAATGTGACTTTTGTGTTTTCTGGACTAAAATGTATAAGACCTTTGTTCTGAGCAGAGCTATTAAGATAACTTTCTAACGTATTTCAAGCAAAAGATTTATCCAGTGTATAAATATTTCTTTTATGGGATGCTTATTTTTCCTATTTCGCCAGGGATTTGAAAAATGTTGGAGGGAACTGTATACTGTATTGTACAATA